>NC_057398.1:8511571-8621492 GCF_019320065.1 Cervus canadensis
ACTCCAATTTGAACAAGAGAGACAGACGTTGCTGCAGAAGAGATGAAGGTGTGTTTGAGGCAGAAAATGTCCAGCCTTTATCCAGGTGGTGGTTGTTGCTGTTTTGGTTCTTGTTTTGGACTCGGTGGAGTGGGCTGACCCTCAGATGCTGGAATCTCTGTCCCTGGGTTCTGGACACCGGAAAAGAAAGCCTTCTGTCCGAGCCAAACTGTGGAAGCCCTGCCAGAGGGGTGGTGGTGGAGGGGGTGACTTTCTCGGGTCCTCTGGGCTGAGGTCTGAGGACAAGCAGGGTTTCCATTGGTCCGCACGCATCATCCACCAGCCCTGGGTGGCAGAGTAGTGGAAAAACTATGGAAAGGCGATGGGGCCCCATCCACTGGAAGTACTCGCTGTCGCCACTGGAATGATTGCAGAGCGAGGGGGCTGGATGTCTCTGAGTCAGTCCCATCAGGCTAGCCTGGGAAACAGACCTCCTGTGATTATCTCAGCTTTACTGGAGAGGACTCTGAAGAAGAAAATATTAAAGCCTTGTTCATAAAGCCCTTCCCCTTTCAAAGCATTTTTCCCATTGCTCTGGTGATTTTGTTCTCATTTTGTCCTCCACGATACCCTTGAGAGTCAGGCCAACGCAGGAGTATTGTCCACATGGCCCGGATGGGGAGGGTGAAGCACTGAGGGTGAAATAACCCTTTGGGCACCACCGCTGGGCCAGGCCTGGGTCTCCGAGGACTGTGCTTCCTCTGCCCCGGGCCCCTCACCGTGGTTTCTCAGAGCTGCATCCACCCACCTCCGGCTCAGTGAGGGGTGGAAAGGGGACGTACCTGCGTGGCTGCTGTGCTTGGCTGCCTCTGACTCTTTGCGATTGTAGCCTGTGGACTGTAGCCCACCAGGCTCCTCTGTCCCTGGGATTCTCCAGGCAAGAGTACTGGAGTGGGTTGCCATTTCCTCCTCCAGAGAATCTTCCCAGCCCAGGGATCAAACTCACATCTCCCCAAGTCTCCTGCATTGTAGGTGGATTCTTTACTGCTGGGCCACCGGGGCGTCCCTGTTGGCTCAGATGGCTAAGAATCTGCGTGCAGTGCAGGAGGCCCAGGTTCAATCTCTGGTTTCGGAAGATATTCTGGAGAAGGGAATGGCCACCCACTCCTGTATGCTTGCCTGGAGAATCCCAGGGACAGAGGAGCCTGGCAGGCAAGGAGTCAGACATGACTGAGCAGCTAACGAGCAGACTCAGACTCTGATCATGCCTGGATGATCTGTTCCCAGTAACCCAGAGCAAGTTCTCCTGGAGACCCTGGCCATGGCATGAACAGACACCCCCGTGTTAGTTCTACCTCCGCTAGCAAACTCAGGGTGAGACCGTGTCTGGTCTTGTTTGGAGGCTGGCGTCTGGCACAGAGGAGGACTGAACAGATGCTGTTGTTGAATTCCCTGGAAGTGTGTCTCCCTTGGGCTTCGCGCTGCCGGGGCCTGATGGCTGGGAAATGCATCCTGGGTGGGGCTCTGGAGACACCATGCTGCCAGCAGGGCTCATCTGCACCCTGAAGTCAGCATAGCGCTGTCCAGTTGACAAATAGCTTGTCTCACCTGCTGAACTTCTCACCGCCTCCCTGAGAGCAGGGAGAGGCAGCTGCTGTTCTTGCACGTTATCGGGCTACAAGCTGGGCCTCAGACGTGACTTCAAGCATCTCACAGCACATGGGGAGCGGCCAGGACCCCAGCCCATGTCTTCTGACTCCAGTTCATGAGCTCTGATAGTTTTGTAGCTAGAGGAAACCAGGATTCTGGCCAGGAGGGTAGGGGGACCCGAAGGGCGTTTATCAAAGGTTGCCTGACCCCTCTGTTACCCATCCGGTTTCTTTAATAAGAGTCAGGAGACCAGGGGGCGGAGGGCAGTGGCTGAGGCCTCCTCTGAACAGCGATACCTGTTCAGATGGTGACTTTTCCCGACATTCCTCTGGGGCAGGAGCTGTCACCCCAGCAGTGTTGTAGGTGGGGTGTGTGTGTGTCTCGAGGAACAAGCTGCAGGGCAGAAGTCACCCCCAGGGCTGCTGAGGCCAGAGCCAGGCTACAGCGTTTGCTGCTTTGCTCAGAGTGAAACTGCGTTTGGAGGGCCAGACAGCAGCCGTTCCTCTAGGGTCCCCAGCAGGCCCTGTCTTATGAGGAAGTGGGCTGGAGGGCCAGGGGGAAAATAAAAGTGAAAATACCCAGCGGTTCTCATAGAAAAATTCAAAGTCCCTTTGCGGTGACAGTGATAAGTACTTTCTGCCCATTGTCGCCTGGAGGCCAGCGGTGGTACATACAGGCTGAGACAGGGCTGTAGAGAGGACAGCGTGCAGCCGAGAGTTGGTGCAAGCCCTGTGGCCCCGGGGGTGACTGAGGGAGCCCAGTGAGCGCCCCGCCCCAGGGTTAGCGTTTGCGGGAAGGAGTACCCGCCTCACTTCTCGCAGGAGAGACTCAACGCCTTTTTTCTTGACCCGCGTTCCATCAGCACCCCTCCTCTCCAAGTCCAAGCATCCCTGAGGTTTCCCCTACAGCTTTTCTTTTTTCTCTCTGGAGGAAAAGGAGCTCTCTTGACCAGCAGGAGGGCACCTTCTCCATCTACACCCTGATCCCGCCCTCGCCTCTCTCGGAGATAGAGACAGACCCGGTCCCTTCTTAATTCCCTGGCCACTGACTCCTTTCTCTCCTCCACATGCTCCGTCTCTGTTAAATAAGATGCCGCGCTTCCTCGCCCTTTCACCAACCAGCTTCTGGAAAGAGCAGCTGGCACTCGCCCTTGCCCTTGGCGTTCTCTTCCTTGTCGGCTCCGTGCACCTGCCCCGCTGCCCAAGTTGCCCTTTGCAGGCTTCCAGGGTTGCTAATCCTCAGTCGCCAGCCTGCTCTGCAGCTGCTGCTCGGCTCCTGGAAGGGGGCCGCACTGTCCCCACGGATGTTTCCTTCCTTGACCTGGAGCTCCTCGTCCTCTTCCCACCCTGAGCAGGGCCATGGCTGTGTCCTCAGGCTCCCCTGGAGCCCTGCAGTGCAGCCAGGGTTAACCAGCGCTCGTAGGGAAAGGCTGATCAACTCGCTGCCTCTCAACCAGCTCTATTCTTAGCTAGTTTGATTTGTGATGTTTCAGGAGCCCTTTGTGCTTCCCTTGTGGCTCAGCTGGTAAAGAATCTGCCAGCAATGCAGAGACCTGGGTTTGATCCCTGGGTTGGGAAGATCCCCTGGAGGGAGGGGAAGGGCTCCCCTCTCCAGTATTCTGGCCTGGAGAATTCCACAGACTGTATAGTCCACGGGGTCACAAAGAGTCGGACACGACTGAGCGACTTTCACTTTCCCAGGAACACCTTAGACACTCGACCCAAGACACTCCTTCCCCCACATTCTCCCTGAGCCTGGCAGACATCCCTGCTGTGTCCTCGTCACCTCTGTCCTGTCTCCAGCTGGTCCCGATATGCTCTCTTTCCCCAGGGCTGCTGCCTGAGTTCCCCAGTCCAGCCCCCTCCTTCCGGTACGACCTGAGCTGTCCGTTCACTCACTTCCCTGCTCCTCTCTCTTCTCTTCACACCGCTGCAGCGGGGCCTCCTTACTGCGCGTCTAATCAACACCTACTCCTTCCACTCATGGCGTGGTGAAAGTGTGGACTTCAGATCTGTTATTTAAGACTTGCCGGTTGTCGTTGTATGGTTGGGGCAAGTTGCCCAGCTTCCATGAGCTTCTGTATTCTCACGGGTAAACAGAGATAGTAATGTCACCCACTTGGGGTTGCTGGAAGGATTAAATGAGCCAATTATATACACAGAGCTTAGTGTCTGGCAAGTATTCAATGAAGCTGGTTTTCTTCTTTTATGTTTTTGACAGCATAGGGGTTTGTGGGGTCTCTGGGGAGGTGAAAAATGTTTGTCTAGCCTGAAAGCATTCAAATTTAAATTAAAACCCGACAAGCACAAGACCTGCCACATACCAGGGTAGACCATCATCTAAACTAGCCTACTGCTTCCACTCTGCAATCTCTAGGCCAGGCCAACCTCAAGGGCAGAGTAGGTGAACTGGCCCGGGGCAGGGCATGGTGCGGATAAGTTGGGCTGAGCCCACAGCAGACAGAGGGCAGAGAGGGCGGCTGACAACCCCAGATAAAAGGAGGCCCAGCTCCAGGGGGTGGGTGTCACAGGGAGATTTCCAGTCCTGAGAAAGACTCGTGGGCAGAGCAGTGCAACCTTGGAGGAATAATAGTGCTGGGCAGTGAGGCAGCCCAGGGGCCCAGCAGAAGAAATCAAATGGATTTGGGAAGTCAAATATAGGCACTGGCTTGGTCACCAGGAACAGAGCCGTCACTTTGGTGGAGTCAACCTTGAGGTCAGAGCAGAATGAGGAGTGAGTCGACTTGGGGCAAAGCTGCCAGCCGGAGCCGTCTCCACGCTCCCTTCCTGAGGGGGTGGCTCGGGACACCCCCGTCTGTGCCCTGACCCTCCATTAGAGGAGCCCTTGATGCTGGAGGATGGAGGTGGGGGTGGGCGTGGAGTTAAGCTGAAAGTTAAGTCATGAAAGTCTGTCTTTTGCCTTCAGGATGTGGGGACTCTGAAGAAGAGACTGGGCAGGTATCCCTGATACAACCTAAGATAACGTCCCATGCTTCCCTGGGTTCAAGGCAAAAAAGTGAAGGCTTGAGTGCTAAGTAGATGCAGAGTAAAAGAAATGACTGAGCAGCTGGTGGGATCATTCCAGGAAGCCCCTCCTGAGGAATGGGAGGATGGATAGTTGGGAGGAGGGCAAGGAATACTGGGCCGTGGGCAAAGGCGTTTCTGAAGGATGTAGGAAGGAATGTGTGTGTGCGACCCCATGGACTGTAGCCCTCCAGGCTCCTCTCTCTGTGGAATTTCTCAGGCAAGGATACTGGAGTCAGTTGCCATTTCCTCCTCCTGGGGATCTTCCCAACCCAGGGATTGAACCCTTGTCTCCATCTCCTGCATCTGCTGCATCGGCAGGCAGATTCTTTACCACCAAGCCACCTGGGGAACCAGCTGAATAGTTGTTCTTAATGGATGGAAAGTAGATTATTCCAGAATGGATTGATACTGAGGTAGTTGTTATAGAGAGACACCCAATAATTTGGAATTTGCTTCAGCCTCTCCATAGCATTCCCACAGATCTTCCTCAAAAATGTTCAGTGCCATGTATTTGCTTTGGATGGGCAGACGGTACATTCTTTCAATCTTTCCTTGATGCTGACAGAAATTCCATATATGTGAATTCAGTGGTTCACTGACACTGGATCTTTCTAACAAGTGTGACTTCTGTAGCCCCTATCTCTTCCACCCTGTGACTATAATGCTGGGTTACATCAATTCTGGTTATGCTGTGTTGAACAGCTGCAGGGCCTTGTCGACTGAAAAAAAGATGCACAACCTGAGAGTTCTGAGTTCCCTTTTATTTGGGGCAGATTGAGGACTGCAGCCTGGGAGACAGCACCTCAGATAGTTCTGAGAGACTGCCGCAAAGAGGTAGCGGGGGAAGGTCAGTGTATAAGATTCTGGTGAAGGGGAAGTTCAATGCAATCAAATGTTTACAAGAGGTTTTCTGCTAGTCACAAGGAGTTGTCATCATGAAGGGATTTGGTGCTTTTCCAGATATGAAGAGAGGCAGGGATTTGGGATTATGAAATCAGTTCCTGAAAGTATCTATCTAAAGACTTGTTCCCAAAACCATCCCAAAGAAAAAGAAATGCAAGAAGGCAAGTGATTGTCTGAGGAGGCTTTACAAATAGCTGAGAAAGGAAGAGAAGCAAAAAGCAAGGGAGAAAGGGAAAGATATACGCAACTGAATGCAGAGTTCTGGACAATAGGAAGAAAAGATAAGAAAGCCTTCACAAATGAACAATACAAAGAAATAGAGAAAAACAATAGAATGGGAAAGACTCGAGATGTCTTCAAGAAAATTGGAGATATCAAGGGAACATTTCATGTAAGGATGGGCACAATAAAGGACAGAGATGATAAGAACCTAACATAAGCATAAGAGATTAAGAAGAGGTGGCAAGAATACACAGAAAAGCTATATGAAAAAGGTCTTAATGACCTGGATAACCACGATGGTGTGATCACTCACCTAGAGCCAGATGTCCTGGAGTGTGAAGTCAAGTGGGCTTTAGGAAGCATTACTACAAACAAAGCTAAAAATTTGGAATAGTCAGCAGTGGCCACAAGACTAGAAAAGGTTGGTTTTCATTCCAATTCCAAAGAACATTCAAACTATCATACAGTTGCTCTCATTTTGCATGCTAATAAGGTTATGCTCAAAATCCTTCAAGCTAGGCTTCAGCAGTATGTGAACAGAGAACTTCCAGATGTACAAGCTGGGTTTAGAAAAGGCAGAGGAACCAGAGATCAAATTGCCAACATTTATTGGATTGTAGATAGCAAGGGATTCCCAGAAAAACATGTACTTCTGCTTCATTGACTACACTAAAGCCTTTGACTGTGTGGATCACAACAAACTGTGGAAAATTCTTAAAGTGATGGGAATACCAAACCACCTTACCTGCCTCCTGAATGTAGGTCAAGAAGCAACAGTTAGATCCAGACATGGAACAAACGGATTGGTCCCAAATTGGGAAAGGAGTACGTCAAGGCTGTATATTGTCACCCTACTTATTTAACTTAAATGCAGAGTATATCATGCGAAATGCCAGGCTGGATGACTCACAAGCTGGAATGAAGATTGCTGGGAGGAATACCAATAACCTCAGATATGCAGATGATACCACTCTAATGGCAGAAAGAAAAGAGGAACTTTAGTCCCTCTTGATGAAGGTGAGAGAAGAGGGTGAAAAAAACTGGTTTAAAACTCAATATTAAAAAAAAATAAGATCATGGCATCCAGTCCCATCACTTCATGGCAAATAGAAGGGAAAACAGTGGAAACAGGGACAGACTTTATTTTCTTGGGCTCCAAAATCACTGTGGACAGAGACTGCAGCCACAAAATTAAAAGACACTTGCTCCTTGGAAGAAAAGCTATGACAAACTTAGACAATGTATTAAAAAACAAAGTCATCACTTTGCCAACAAAGGTCCATCTAGTCAAAGCTATGGTTTTTCCAGTTGTCATGTGCAGATGTGAGAGTTGGACCATAAAAAAGGCTGGAGCGCCAAAGAATTGATGCTTTCAAATTGTGATGCTGCAGAAGACTCTTGAGAATCCCTTGGACCGCAGGGAGATCAAACCAGTCAATCCTAAAGGAAATCAACCCTGAGCATTCATTGGAAGGACTGATGTGGAAGCTGAAACTCCAATAGTTTGGCCACCTGATGTGAAGAACTGACTCATTGAAAAAAGACCCTGATGCTGGGAAAGATTGAGTGCAAGAGAAGGGGGTGGCAGAGGATGAGGTGGTTAGATAGCATCACCAACTCAAAAAAGATATGAATTTGAGCCAACTCTGGGAGATAGTGAAGGACAGGGAAGCCTGGCGTACTACAGTCCATGGGGTCACAAAGAGTTAGACGGGACTTAGAGACTGAACAGCAACAAAAGCTCTGTTCCACCAGTTTCCCTGGAACACAGAGCGCTTCACTGTCCACCCTGATCTGCCTGCAGGTGAAGGTCAGCAGCTGGAGCAGCACAGGGCTCAGTCTCCGTAGAGGTAGATGGCCAGTGCCCTTGGCAAGCACCAGTTTGTAGTTGATAGCCTTCTATACCTGACTTATCTGTTCCTAACTTTCTTCATATCATTTCTCCTGCCTGGAATGCCCCCTGTTTTAATCTACTATTCCATGCCTCTTTCACTCTTTTCAAAGGAAACTCAAAATTTGTTTCTCATTAGAAAGGCTGGCCCCCAAGACCATGCCCAGGTTCAATAATCTGCTAGGAGGACTCCCAGGATTCAGTGAATAGTCGTACAGCTAAGGTTTTTCACAGTGAAAGGATGCAAAACAAAATCAGCAGAGGGAAAAGGCACTTGGGAGAGGTCTGGAGGAGACCAGGTGCATGCTTCCAAGTGTCCTCCCCCAGTGAAGTCACACAGGACGTGCTTAATTCATCCGCACTGAATTGTGGTAACACCTGTGAAATGTTGTCTATCAGGAAAGCTCATTGGAGACTCAGCGTCGAGGCTCTTTACTGGAGCCTGGTCATACAGGCACCTTCTGCTTAGCATACACCGAAAATCCCAGACTTCCAGGAAAAAAAAAACAAACAGCAGATGTTCAGCCTAAACCATATTGTTTGCACAGTTTAGGTACAAGGAGCAACTCAGGGTGGGGAGAGCCACCCCAAATCCACTTTCCCAGACATCATGCAAGGGCCGTCCTTGTAAGCAGACCTCTTTGGGGCGGCAGTTGCAGCCGTGCTATCTTAACCCTTTTCTGCCCAGCTTCCCTGCATAATCCCACCTCAGTTGGTTCAGTCACTCAGTGGTGTCCAACTCTTTGCGACCTCATGGACTGCAGCACGCCAGGCTTCCCTGTCCATCACGAACTCCTGGAGCTTACTCAAACCCATGTCCATTGAGTCAGTGATGCCATCCAACCATCTCATCCTCTGTCGTCCGCTTCTCCTCCTGCCTTCAATCTTTCCCAGCATCAGAGTTTCTTCCAAGGAGTCAGTTCTTTGCATTAGGTGGCCAAAGTACTGGAGTTTCAGCTTCAGCATCAGTCCCTAACTAATCCCACCTCAGTGCCTAACTATAATTATGCTACAGAGAGAATCCCCCTACGTGAGGGGCCAGGAGACCCGGGTTCCAGCCCAACATGGCCACCTACTGCTGGGTGACCCTTTGGATCCCGCAGACTTCATTTTCCTCATTTGGAAAAGGAGAGTTGTAGTTCTTGTTTGTAGATTTCCAGGGTGACTGTGAGGATCAAGTGAGATGACTTGGTGGGTATCCACCCTGCTTGGTTGAGCGCCTGCTATGTCCGGGGCTGTGAGTGAGCATGGAGGGCGTGGAGGGAAGCGTAGTGCAGTGGCTTTGCTAGGAGACAAGCCCGAGGTTGAGTCCCAGCCCGGCAATCGGCCGCTGTGTCACCCTGATCATGCTTGTCGAGCTCCGTGAGCTTCAGGACCGGATCTGTAAAAGGTGAGCATGTGTCACGAAACTAGTGCCCGTCCTTCACGGGGCTGCTGTGCAGAGTACGTGCAACAACCCAAAGGAAGCAGCTAGCCACAGTATCTAGCACACTGCAGGCAGCCAAAGGGGCAGCTGTTCATTTACTCAGATATTCGAGTGCTTGCTCGAGACACAGTCCCAGCCCTGCTTTCCATGTGTGGATGCAGATTGATGTTGAACAGATAATCGCATTTAAAATGAGTGTATTCAGAAGTGCGATGAAGGAGAGGTACAGTGTGATGATGGGCTTGTGCTGAGGAAGAAGGGGGCCAAGCTGGCTGAGGGGGCCTGAGAGGCTAAGCTGCATAGTGAAGCTTAAGCTGGGCTCGGATGACTTGAGTTCAGTGAGAGTGGGGGTCAGGGAGGGGATGTTTCCAGAGCAGAGACAAGAGCTTGAACGAAGGGAGACCAGCCTTAGGATGAGGGCTGGAGGAAAGAAGGGTCTCCACTCCTGTGAGGAGTGGCAAAAAAAGCCAGAGAGCCTGGAGAATAAGGGGTGGGGAGGGAGATGGTCTGGAGAAGTGGGCGGGACCGTGGTTAGCTCGGTGAAGGGTTTGGAACCGTGAGAGTGATGGGAGGTGGTGGAAAGTCTGTGGGAGTAAAAACACCGTGACTTTTTCAAAGGCCAGTCAGGCTGCTGTGTGGGGGATGCCTGGGGCAGTGAGTGGGGTAGGGAGACCAGCTTTACGAGGGGAGGCCCATAACAGACCAGTGCGGACGGGAGGGTGGTGTGAACTGGGTGTTGGAGGAGAGAAGATGCTACCAGGGGTGATTCCAGTTGTCTGGCGACAACAGCAGGATAAAAAATGGCCCTTCATGGAGAGGGAGCCCTGCAGAGAGGAGACATTGGTTCCATTTTGGGTGGGCTGGTGCTGGAGTGCCTGTGAGACACTGAAAAGGAGACGCCAGGTGGGTCCAGACGCAGTGGAGACACTGGGGAGTGGTTCGTTTGTTCATGGTCTTTGATGGCAGGACACTGGGGTTTCGGGGAAGCTAAAGGGAAAGAATGTTTTAAAGTGTGCGTTTGGGGTGGGGGTGGGGGTCCCTAATATCTGATGTAGCTGGGAAGCCAGCTGAGATAAAGATGGGAAATTGACTACTGCCTTAAGTGACCCAGAAGTCCCTGGGCCCTGGGTGAGAGCAGCATGGGGTGCTTGGTGGGGGTGTGAGCCAGACCCGAGTGGGCTGAGGATCGGGTGGATCGGCTTGACCAGAGGCTGGTGGGGATGATCACTCCGCTGCGTGAGGTGGGGCGGGAGGGGTGTGTCAGGAGGTTTGGCTGGGAGAGGAAGGCAAGCTCGAGCTTCTTAGGCAAATATGAGAGTGGGAATTTGGAGGGTGGCTTGCCCATCTTAGAAGAGACTTGTGCTTGTGTGAGTGCTGAGGAAGAAGGCAGCTGAAAGGGAGAGGCTGTAGGGGGTGAGGCTGGAGGCTGGGGCACTCAGAGAGCCTGGCCTGGTGCAGAGGTCACCTCTGCGAGGGGGTGTGGGCCGCGGAGCAGCCCCCCTCCACCCGCACAGGGGGACAGAGCCTGCAGGCCCTGCTCAGTGGCAGGAAGTGGAGGTAGCTCTGGTCGGAAGACTTCTATTTTCTGTGCAGTAGGAAGTGAAGTTTCCTGGTGAGATGAGGGGGGTGTGGTCGAGGTCTGGGTAGAGGAGACGTTGGAAACAAGAGAGGGAGCTGAAAGGCAAGCTGGCCCAGAGCCCTGTGACCGGCTCGCCTGAAAGAAGCCTCGGGTGAAGGACTCGCGCCAACGCGATTTTGAATCTAGAACTTTGTGAGGCACCTCCATGAGGACCCCATACCTGTTTTTTGAACAAAACGTCCTTCTCAGCATTTTCCCACCTTCCCACGTACCTGTCTGCCCACCCAGGGGCTGCTTCATGCTGGTGGGAGTGACGAGCATCGTTGAGGCTCCACTCTTCCAGCCCCCTCCTCATGCCTGCTGCCCCACCGCCCACCAAGTACCCATCGTCGGCCAGCTTTGCCTTCTCCAGCTGTGACCGGTAGACTACCAGGACTCAGACGGAGTGTCAGGCCCTGGGAAGCTCGCTCAGTGGGACAGAGCCTGTCCTGTCTCCTCCGGAAACTCTGAGGCTGTTCAGTCTTCCCGTGAGTTCTTACTGAGCGCCCGCCCAGCATGTGCCCTGTTCTAAGTATTGCTTACCTCCGGAAGCAGAGGAAACATTCCCGCCCTCACGGAGCTTATATTCTGGCAGGAAGGTAGTGAAGAAGCAAGCAGCTGCCATGCTGCATGGTGATAAGTGCTTTGAGGAGGAATGCAGCAGGCTAGGGGGCTGCTAGGGATGTTATGATTCCAGGTGGGTCGCGAAGTCCTTGGCTGTGAGCTCGCGTTTGAGCAGGGAAGTGAGGAATGAGCTCTTCAGGGGTCGGGGGTGCGAGCATTCCAGCAGGGAGACAGCACGCAGGAGGCGCGTCTGCCAGTCAAGAGAGAGCCAGGCTCCTGTGACTGGAGTGTGTCCTGGGAAATGGAGATGGAGAATGGAGACCAGGTCACAGGCCTCTGAGGACACCGGCTCACGCCCTGAGTGAGATGGGGTCCGTGGGGCAGAGGAGGGACACATATCTGACTCTGTTTGACTGCTGGGTTGTGACCGCACTGTGAAGGGACAGGCGCAGAGGAGACCAGCCAGGGGACAAGGGCTGTACCCAGTGGGAATGACGGTGGCTTAGACCCGGACAGTTATGCCGACAGTAGTGAGACGTGCGTAGATGTGTTTGGAGGAACAGCCAATAGGATTTGGTGTTGTGAGATGGGGAGTGGGAGGAGCCACTTCACAGCTCTTGGTCCAAGCTTCAGGGGGATTGGTGGTGCCCATTTACTGAGCTGGGGGAAGGTGGTGGGAGGAGCCAGCTGGAAGGAGGAAGGCTGGATGTGTCACGTTTGAGATGCATAGTGAATAAATGTGGAGCTCTGGAGTAGGCAGTCGGGATGACTCGTATTCAGGATGGGGACCCAGCCTGCAGATAGGAACCAGGAAATTGTCAGCCTTAGATGACATCTGAGGCAGAAGCCCTGATGAGCTCACAATAATAGCACCAGTGTAGATGGAAGAGGGAAGAGGTACAGCACCAGCCTGGGTGCCCGAGAGGTGGGGCAGTGAGGAGTGGCCAGCGAGGAGAAGGTGACCTGGAAGCCGGCACACGTCACACTGTAACGGGCTAGAATCGAGCCGGGGAACTTGTTAAAAAGGCAGACTTCTGGGTACTACTGAGGGATCCTGATTCTGAAACATGTTAATTAGGGCACTCTAAACTATTCTGGGCTTCCTTAGGTGGCACTAGTGGTAAAGAACCTGCCTGCCAGTGCAGGAGACGTAAGAGATGATGGTTCAGTCCCTGGGTCGGGAAGATCCCCTTGGAGAAGGGATGGCTACACACTTCAGTACTCTCGGGCTTCCCTGGTGGCTCAGATGGTAAAGAATCTGCCTGCAATGCGGGAGACCTGGGTTTGATCCCGGGGTTGGGAAGATCCCCTGGAGGAGGGCATGGTAACCCACTCCAGTATTCTTGCTTGGAGAATTCCCGTGGACAGAGGAGCCTGGCGGGCTACAGTTCGTGGGATCGCAAAGAGTCAGACACGACTGAGCGACTAAGCACAGCACAGACTATTGTAACAAATGGGCCCCCGAAACAGAGGTCTGTTTCTCTGGGTATGGTGTCCAAGCCAATATTTTTTAAAAATATTTTATTTATATGTATTTTTATTTATTTGGCTGTGCTGGGTCTTAGTTGCAGCATGCAGGATCTAGTTCCCTGACTGGGGATCGAACCTGGGCCTCCTGCATTGGGAGCACAGAGTCTTAGCCACTGGACCACCAGGGAAGTCCCCAAGCCAGCATTTTGATCATGTCCCAGGGCACATTCTTAGCAGAGCATCCAGGGACGGAGCCAGTCTGGAAACTGTTGCTGTGCTTTTCACCTAGGCATGCTCCCCACTGAATTGAAAACCCCTTGGAAACAGGAACTTGGGGTACTGTCCGACTGCACCCTTTCCCACAGTAGAATGAGATTCAGACCTCTGCATGTAGCAGGCACTGAATAAATGCTGGCCAAGAGTGAAGAATGGACAGGCATGGATATGAAGTGTTTATTTTTGTGCCACACACTGTGTGCTGGCAATTTACGTGAATCAACACATCTAATCCTAACTCTGAGCCTTAAAGGCAGGTGCCATTATTGTCTTATTTTCTAGATAAAGAAAAGGTGACACAGGTAAGTGAATGGCAGAAGAGTTTGGACCCCAGTGGTCTGGTTCCAGAGCTGGTCTCTAACCATCAGGCTGTACTGCCTGTCATTCCACACCTTCTTTTTGGTACCAGATGGGATGTGATACCTTTTCTTCCAGCCATGACATGAAGTGAACAGCACTGTATTTGGAGGTAGAAAGCCTAAATTCAGATTCTTGCTGCATCACCTGTTAGCTGTGTAATTTGGGGGCATAGGTACTTCACAATTTGGGGCCTCAAGTACTTCATCAGAAACATGACTGTGATTTCCCCCATGGGGTTCGTATGAGGACTGGGTGTGATCTTGTCTGTGAAAGTACAAATTGCAAAGTCCTTGTGCAGGTAGGGTATTATTAACTTGAAAAAAAGATCAAACTGTGGAACCCCTACAATTGATTACCGAAAGAGCTGCCAGAGGGGGTGTAGACTGTAGGAAACCCAACATGCCTTGTTTAACCAGACCAGTTCCTCTGTACCATCCTTTATGTATTGATGTTTCTTCCTGACATTTGGTTTGACAGGTTGGCTGTTTCTGAAGAACTGTGACACTTTTGTTTAGCTGATAACCCTTAAGTACCCTCCACAGCTGACTGGCTCAGTTGTGGGAAGCCACTCTTCAGATTGTCTTCTCTTGGGTGCCCCTTCTGGGCTCCCCACCCACTTCCCTTCTCTGTCTTCCTGATCAAGCCCATAGGCCCCAATAGCCTGACGTCAAGAATTGAACTGAGGGGACTCTAGGCTGCCTGCCCATGTGTGGGCTGGGCGCCTGGGGCAGTGGGCCTCAGGGAGCTTCTCTTCCTGGAGCTGGGCTGAGAGGACCGCCTTTGGTCCCATCTGCTTCCTCCCCAGGTCGCTGGTCAGACGGGGATTGCCTGTCTGCCTCTCCCAGGCCACCGACTCATGCCTCAGCCACAGACTCTCCCAGAGCTCCGGGCGCTTTTTGCAGCTGACGGGATGTCACTGGTCTGTGGTCAGCTTTGGAGACACGAACCAAACACAATGGCAGGTGTGTGTGAGCTTTGTGGGAAGCTGAGGCGCAGCTCAGATGAGGTTGGCCTTTGGTAGCTGAAAGTCACCGAAAGGTCAGGTCAGGGTTTCTGGATCCTTCTTGGCACGTCTGTTCTGTAGCCTGACAAGCGTGGTCCCAGTCTCTCCTCTTTTCTTAGCACCCTTAGGCCATGGAGGGTGGGACCTGCCCCAGTCCTCACTCCAACATACTTTGAAGTCCCAAGCTAAAATCTGAACTGCTGTTCTTTGGCGGTGTTGCCAAACTCCCATGTCGCTTCGCTCGTGGGGCCGCTGGAAGTCTCCATCACTTTCTGAGAGCGTGTGCTCTGCCTGCCCGTCTTTAGGAGAAAAAGGACCATCGGAAGGGAGAGAGAGCTGAGTCTGAGATAGTAGCCCAGTGACCCGCTGAAGCAGGGACCCTCACCCACACTCAGAAGTACAGTCTGGCTGAGGATGGGGGAGCCTTTCAAATGAGGGGAGGTGGGAGTTGTGGCAGGAACTAAGGGCAGAGGGCTGAGCCTGCCCCAGTGCGAGCCCTGCAGGGAGCCACCCGGAGGTGTGGTCTGGGGTGGGAGGGGAAGCAAAAAGTACAGTGTCCCCAGGGGAGTTCTGAGAAGGAAGTGCCAAATGCCACATAAAGGGCAAGAGGGCTCCAGGTTGGGAGAGGCCAGGTGGCAGGTCTGATTCTGTGGTTATGGTTTAGAGTTTAGATCACCGACTGAACACAATGTGCTTTTCCAAACCGCTTACGTAGTAGGGCCCAACACCCAGGTGATTTGGGCCCCCAGCGTGTCCAAGCGCAGAGGGACGGTGGCAGGTGGATGAGATCTGAGGAGGGAAACGGGTCTGAAGGGACAGCTCTGGAGCCAGGAGGGGAAGGGAGGGGAGAAGTGGCTGGTGCCGGTGTTGCTGGGCTGGTTGCTGAGTAGCCTGGAGACCACTCCCTGCTATGGGGTGGTGGTGCTGCTGTGAGGATTCCTCCCCGCCCCATGCTACGTTTCTTTTTCCCCATCAGTGTCTGCATGTGATGGTTTCTCAGCAAAAGCATGATTTACAAAAGTGACTGATTGACCGTGTTTAGTGGGAGATCTTCCAGTGTAACCAGGAATTCGAAAGGATGCATTGGGTGAAGCGAGGAGGAAAATGTGTTTGGAGGATGAAATGGAGACATGAGAAAACTGCAACAGAAAGGGTAGAGGAGAAGCAGTGAGCTTAGTCAAATTCCCAGAGGAGAAGGGGCAGCACCTTGTGGGGTGGAAGGGGGGGGTGTGGTCTCTGGAAAACCCACCTTGCTGCATGCATGGGAAGGTGAGTCAGCAATGAGCTGTGCCCACTCACAAGATTATCAAGGCCTTAGTAAGAGTGTTGACTGAAGCGGGGTGGGGGTGGGGGTGGGGAAGTAGGGGACATGGGGGGAGGGTTGGGCTCACAGGACTCTGTCATCAGACTTACTACTCATCATTTTCACTTCTGAGTGAGGGCATGGGGGTAGTAATGTGGGTACTTGTGGTTGAATTGCTAAGTTGTGTCTGACTCTTGCAACCCCGTGGACTGTAGCCCACCAGGCTCCTCTGTCCATGGGATTCTCCAGGCAAGAATACTGGAGTAGGTTGCCATTTCCTTCTCCAGGGGATCGTCCTGACCCAGGGATCAAACCGGGGTCTCCTGCATTGCAGGCAGACTCTTTACCAACTGAGCTACAAGGGGAAAAGCCAAGTCCATTCACAGCAAACAGATGAGTGAGGAAACATGAAAAGATGAGAAGAACATAGGAAGGGTTTGGGAATATTTAAGCAAGTCTCCATGGACTGAGGTAGTTGTCTTCTCACCTGAAGGAAGGAGTGTCTTCAGAAAAGGAACCATTGATGGAGGGCTCTGTGTGGGCTCTTGGCTGACTCTGGGGCCTGGAGACTAATGAGGACAGCCCCCTCCCCCAGCAGCTTGTTGAGTGGACCCCAGACCTAGAAGTGGGGATAGCAGTGGACATGCAGCTGAAGCTGAGGGTCCTTGAGTCAAAGTTTCTTCTAGAGGAAGCTCTTGTGGGAAGATCAGCAGTCCTTTCTCCTCTTGCTCTAACTTCTGAGAGCACATCCCAGAGGTCTCTTGCAGCATCACCTGGAGCAGGTGGACTCTGAATGGTTCTGAGCAGGAGAGAGAGTTCCCTTCAAGGCTTCCCCGAGCGAGACTTGACATGAAAGCAGCAGCCGCCACAGAGCCAGGAGCCGGGCAGGGGTGCCCTTCAGCCCCTGACCACCCCCTTCTCTCCACCAACAGTGCTCTGCTGCTCTCCCAGGAAAATAAGGAACCAGAGGTTTCCTGACAACTTGGAGAGAAACCACACTTCTCTTCAAAGGAATTAAAACCATGCCGTCATCCTTCATCCAAGAAAAGCCTCTTCTGCAAAAGTATAAGGAAAAGAAAAGACACCCTCCTTCTGCCTCTGTGACATCAGAGCCAGCCATCCTGTGGGTGGACGGCTGGGGTTGGGGGCCTGTTGTCATGTGTCATCAGGCAGGAGTCACCTGCTTCCTATGTGGTCTCCTGTGTGGTCTCCCGTCCTGTTAGACCTGATGGAAAAGGACCTCGCTTTGTCTGCATTTCTCCAAGGCCCTTCCTCTTGGTCTAACCTTCGTGGTTCAAGGTTAATGAAAATAAACCCGGTCTGGGCTTCCCTGGTGGTCCAGTGGTAAAGAGTCTGCCTGCCAACGCAGGGGACATGGGTTCCATCCCTGGTCCAGAAAGATTCCCACCTGCCTGGTAGCAACTAAGTCTGTATGTGAGCCACAACTATTGAGCCTGTGCTCTAGAGCCTGGAAGCTACAACTGCCAAAGCCCTCAAGCCCTAGAACCTGAGTTCCACAAGAGAAGCCTCCGCAATGAGAAGACCCCACACCATGGCTAGAGAGTAGCCCCCACCTGCTGCAACTAGAGAAAGGCCCGCACATAACATTGAAGATGCAGCACACCCATAAATAGATGAATAGATAAACCTTTAAAAACAAAAAACCCAGTCTGTCCCAGAGGTCACACGGTGGTGGTGCTGTTGTGTTAGGTTGTGGGAACAGCGGAGAGGCAGAGAAGGTGGCAGGTTGGAGCAGAGACCTGGCGGTAGTCTTGAGGGCTTTTGCCTTCAGAGGAAGCAGATTTCTGAGCCATTGCAGGCAGAGGCTTTGGGGACAGCTTGGGGCCCATCTCGGTTCTCTCCCTGTGGAGGCAGCATGCTCCATAAAGCGCTTTTCTTTTTCTTCTTCCTCTTTTGCTGCTGCCTCCTTCCTCCTCCTCTTCTTTTTTGTTTGGTTTTTAGTTATTGTTGTTGTTTTAATTTTCTTGCTTGTCATCCATCTTCCTGGAAGAGCAGTATCTCAGAATTCAAGGGCCAGACATGGCGTTGAGAAAGTGGACTGCCTGTCCTCCCATGGGTGGGCGTCTGGCCGTCCCTGTGGGGCTCTTCTGTATCAGATCACAGGCACAAGTTCTGGCATCTCCCTGAGTCACCCCATCTTGGAACTCCACATTTTAACTTTTCCTCAGGACTAACCACCATCTCCCCTCCCTTAACTTTAAGCCCAGGACCCGTTGCTGGGTTTGGGGAAATAAGGTATTTATACCTGCCCCCTGTTGCCAAATGTGCCCTTCAGGGGGTTGGCATCTCATGGTCCCGAGGAGGCCCTGAGCAGAGCTGAGAAATGGGCAGTTTGCCATCCGGCAGCCCATCCTGTGACTGGCAGCTTCAGGGACTGATGTGGTACTACCCGTCTGCTGCCCACGGCTCAGGGACCACCCTGGGGCACCTGGCCAGCCTTTGTGCCCCCATCTCATCACCCAGGCCTGCAGGTCTCACCTCCCAGAGGAAGCAGTGTCTCAACTCTCAGAACCCTGTCTTAAACAAAGGGGCCTCAGGCCTCTCCCACCTTCCCCAGACCCCCCCCCCCCCCCCCCCCCCGCCCCAGGCACTGAGGTACATTTAACAACCGTCCCTGGACCCTGGGAACTGTTGTCAAATCCAGTCATTGGTTGTAGGGATCTCACAGAGGGGTGGGGGTGGGGGGTCACACTGGCTGAATGGGGGTTACCTTGGGGGGAAGCAGCACCTATTAAATCTCAAACAGGAGGCTTCCCTGGTGGCTCAGTGAAAAATCTGCCTGCCAGTGCTAGAGACACAGGTTCCATCCTCGATCCAGGAAGATCCCACATGGCGCAGAACAACTAAGCCCGTGCACAACTACTGAGCTTGCGCTCGAGGGCCCGGGAGCCGCAAGGACCGAAGCCCTCATGCCTAGAGGCTGTGCTCCGCGACAAGAGGAGCCCCTGCAACGAGAGGCCCGCACATCATGACTGAAGAATAGCCCCACTTGCTGGCCCTTGAGTTCTGAGATGCTACTCTTCCAGGAAGAAGGGTGACTAGCAGGGAAATGAAAACAAACAACAGACAATAACTAAAAACCAAATGAAAAAGAAGAGGAGGAGGAGGAGGGGGCTGAAAGAGGAAGAAGAAAAAGAAAAGCCCTTTATGGAGCATATTGCCGCTACAGGCGGAGAGACCTCCACGCAGCGACAAAGACCCAGCACAGCCAAGAATAATAAATAAACGGTCCCAAGTAGGGAGAAGCAGGGGCTGTGCTGGGGCAGGACCGGACAGCAGACTCCAGCACTAGCACCCCCACAACTATTGCTCTGGAACGTCTTATCTCTCCAGATGCTATGTTCCTTAGATAGATCTAAACCTGGTATGTCAAATGTCATCACTAAAATGACAGCCAATGTAAAAAAAAAAAAAAGGGCCTTGGGCAATTCTAAAACAATTATCCTTAGCCCAGAGAAAATGTGGCCATTCCTCGGAACCGTGTAGTTTATGGTGGAAGAGATGTTAGAGGTCGGCTGGTCTGAGTCACTGCCGTTGCCCTGAGGCTGGCCCTGGCTATGTCTCTCCCCACAGTCTCCACTTGCTATGCTTCCGTCCTGCCTCCTGTCCCACTGGTGCCCTCGTCACTTAGTCCTCCGCACTGGAACCCGAGGGTCCTCCTCCGTGTCCTCTCTCGCAGCCCTTCCATTAGACCCGTTTCGGAATCTACGCATTTTCTCTCAGAAACGCCTCACGAACACGGCTCTTCTCTGCCCCTGCCTTAGATCAGGCTGTCGTCATCCTTCTTTGGCCCGTTACGGTGCTGCTTTCCCTCAGCTTCCCGCCTGGGTCTGTCTTCTGCGTCTGTCATCCCCCAAAAGAGGAAAACCGTGGAGTGAAAACCGGGACTACTGACCGGCACCCCCTCATCCTTCACGGCGTGCTGTCCCCCCTCACCACGCGCCTCTCACAGGCGCTTCCGGAAGGGGATTTAGCTACACAGGAAACGGCTCCACCACGGGGGACGGCGAAACTGGGAAGCCACAGGGAGGCTGGAGTGAGGCCCTTCCAAGGGGACTCACGGCGGGAAGCTGCCCACCCGCTCTGGAGCTGACGGGACGAAGAAGAGAGGAGATGGTGTTTCCCGAGCTTAGGAGCTGGGGACCTGCCCGCTGGAGCTCGTCCACAGAGAGGGCGGCCACTGGCGGGGATGAAAGCCGCGGAGGAGCCCAGTCACTGTTGAGGTGCTGCCCAGCACCGAGGGATGCGGGGACAACCGCCTACGTCTCCGTTCCCCCCACCCTGCAGTCTCCTGCCAGTGTGCCTCATTGGCTGAACCGAGCCAGAAGCCGGGGAACCCTACAAACAGAGTTTTGGGGGGGGGACTCCCCTCACATTGGAGACCAGGGCAGAGGGTGGATCTGAGAGCAAGCAGGCAGATGACTGGTGTGTTCCCCTAATTCCAGTTCAGCTACAGTTAATCATTAAACTGTTCCAGAACTTTGTGATACCCTCTGGGAAATGGTTTTATCGCCTTCATTTTAGAAAATACCTCCTCCTTCTTCAAGACTAGCGGGGATGTTTTCTTCACTCTGGAATCAGCACACACCTCAGAAAGCGTTAGCTACCCCTCACCTGGGCTCCAGCAGCTTGTTTAGGTCTCTCTTGATGGGACTTGCCTCTATAGTGTTGTCAGGTATCATTCCCGGGTCTGATTTCCGCTGCTCCTCTTGGAGACCCTCAAGGGCAGACGTGTTGTCACAGGTATGCACGTTCTCAGGACCCAACCCAGGGCACGTAGGTGCTGAGTCCATGCAGGCATGTACAAACAAGGAAGCCCTGGGGTGTCTCCCCACCATGTCACAGCTGGTGAGTGGCAGAGCAGGGCTTCAGCCCAGGTCTCCAGTCCAGGGCCCTTTTCACTCTGGGATTTGATCTTGAATTTTCAAGGATCAGAAATTGAAAACCCTGAAGACAGTTCCTGGGCTTATGTATTATAAAGTAAAACATAATAAACATATAGAAGCACTCCTGAGTTTTGCAAACCTTCATTAATCTATACAATATGCTGGGAGACTGTGGCGATAGCATGGCCAGACAGGCACGGACCTTCCTATTTTTTGTTAAACCTGAGACTGAATTCTGCTAGACTTGTGTCCTTTTGATTCTAACTAAAGCCAAATGCATGCTGTTTCAGAATGTTAGTTTATTTATTATGTGTTCCCCAAAAATGAATAAGAAGAAATACCTAAGTGAAGAAGAAAAGTGGGGTCAAGTAGAGGCCCGGGATCTACCAGATATTAAAGCACATGACAAAGTTTCTCAAGAAAGGAAGAAAGAAGGGGAGGGAGAAAGGGGAAGAGGGAAGAAATAATTTAAATAGTGACATCACAGACTTTCTTTGGAATTTCTAGAAAGTTCTCAGATAAAAGATACATCCGTTTATGAAGCTTAAAAATAACATTTAAAAGGACCTCAGTAAGAGTTCTTAGGCAGCAGTTGGGATGTAATTTTCTCTTGTCTTTTTTTGGTTTGAGTTAATAACTCTTTAGTAGGAGGACCATTATAATTCCACTGATGGCAGGAATAAGGCACTGTATACTGCAGTAAGGAGATACACAAGCTCTAAAAGTAATTTTGATGATTTTTTTTCTTATTTGTAAGAAATCTTTGTTTGTTCCTGTTACGTAAGCTATTATACCCAGAGGGAAAAGATTTTAATAAAATGGAGCTCTTACTCATTTCCACTAAATAACCTCCTAGGAATGACAGAGTACCAGCTGGAAATGTTGAAGTGGTTAGAGAAATGTATTTGTTAGACAAAGAAACATCAGCCTTTATAGTTCTATTATTGGGGCTCTCTAACGTCAGTGAGCACGGTGCATCGATTCCGTTTTTGGAGCTGAGTCACAGGCCTGATGGAGCTTCAAAGGAAGGAGACAGACCCTGCCCTGGAAAAATTTACTGCTTGGTTCTGGTTGGCTAAGAACATTGCCCTGAAACATCGCAAGTCCTTATTATATAGAACAAAAGTGCTTATATTTTTGTGTGTCTAATGAGATAAAAATTTGATTGCGTAAAGACATATATTGGACAAGACAACATCTTGGAGAGTGAACAGGGTCAGTGGATGACCTAGGCATACTGACCAGGGCCGGGCCAGACACACAGTGGTAGCGTGAGTGTGGTCCTCCATGGGCCATTCAGCAGGTGGAAGGAGACTATCTGTGAGGGTCACATGCTGGGCCTGCTGGAATAAAGACTGACAAGGGGCAGGCCACCGGGCAGCCTGAGGAGCAGTAGTCCCCAAAGTGGACTTCAGGGGCCCTGAGGAGCGGCTGTTACTAGGACATGGGCTTTCCACAGCCAATGGACACGTACATCATTCAGGTATGTTTTGGCATAGAATTGACAACTGTCACTTGCAACTTTTCCCCAGGGAAAGCAGAAGTTTGGCATTTACCACCACACCATTTCCTGGAGCTCCCTGAGACCCTTTCAGGGGATCTGCATGGGCAAATTGTCTGCATAATAATACTAAGATGTCATTTTCCATTTTTACTCTTCTTTAATGAGTGTGCAGAAGCTACGTGACATGTGATAAAGCAACACACTGAATGCAGAGTAGATACGAATATCCAGCTATCTTAAGCCCAGAGATGTGCAAAAATATTTTTTTTAAATGCCACTCTTCTCACTAATTTTTTTCTTTTGGAAAATGATTATTTTTCATAAAAATATGAGTTATGTTAACATATAACATATAGCTCATTATTATCTTGTGTGCTCGAGTGCTAAGTCACTTCAGTTGTGTCCAACTCTTTGTTACCCTGTGGACTGTAGCCCGTCAGGTTTCTCTGTCCATGGGATTCTCAAGGCAAGAATACTGGAGTGGGTTGCCATGCCCTTCTCCAGGGGAATCTTCCCAACCCAGGGATCAAACCCACATTTCTTATGTCTCCTGCATTAGCAGGCAAGTTCTTTACCACTGAGCCACCAGGGAAGCCATTCCCTTCTCCAGGGGATCTTCCCGACCCAGGGATTGAACCCAGGTCTCCTGCATTGAAGGTGGATTCTTTACCATCTGAGCCACCAGGGAAATCCCATTATTATCTTAAAGTGAATTAATAAAGAGATTTTTTTTAGTTCCTCAATTTTAATCTCAAATATGGTAAATATTAATACATATAACCCATATAAGGAAAAACTCTTTGGGGTCCTCAAATTTCTTAAGGGATTTTATTTTGTGGAGTGGCTTTGGGTTCCTAACAAAATTGAGTGGAAAATAGAGAAGGATGGACAGACACTCAGATGAGTGCATTAGATTCTTGTGCTAAGAAAGAGGAGAGAATGTGGTGGAGGGGAACCCTAACTGTGTTTTGTACATCCTCCTGCCTTGTTCTGGAGTTGAATAGGCCTGTTGCTTTAGGGTATCTCTGTGAGGGCCCAAATTTAGATACTGTGTGACCCAGACATGAGCCTGGTCCTACAGGGGCAGAGAATGTGAGCTATCCTCCTGCTTGGGACTAGATGACACAGGGCAGGTCAGGGCAGTTGGGATAGGTTCTCCAGTCTTGGTTATCAGGTTGTGTGTGTAGATCAAGTGCTGTGCCTCTTTATCTTCATAACTAAAACTTTTGTTAAATCTCAAGAGTAAACCACGTTAAAAGGGGAACAACCACATCTTGGTCTGCTCACCTGCCACCCTTGAAGTTCTGTAGGAAACACATACAGAGAGGAGAAAGGTGGAACTTTGGTCTTAAACCCCAGGATAAGGGGGAGAAGAAAAAATCCCCTGGTCTGCTGAGCTTGTCCAGAGAGGGAAAGCTTGAATTGCTGAAAGAGGCCAGTTTCTTTCTCTGCTCCATTCGCCCGGGCCACAGCCCAGCCTCAGACCACGGCTGCAGTGAGACAGGCCCGCGGCTGACCTGGGCAGAGCTGAGGGTTGAGTGGGGCCGCTCCTGTCCCACCGATGTGGTCAGGCCACACACAGCTGCTCCCAGGCCCAGCTGGCCACATCAGCTACAGGAGACTCATGAGGGATCCAGAGAACAGGCCAAAGCAAGCAAGCCCGAAGGCCAGGTCTTCCTGTACCACAACCACACAGAAGGACGTCACTCCTGTCCATTCACCAAGGACCACCCATGCTCTCACCGTTTGCAGATGCTGAGAGCATCACTCCTGGCACTGGGCCAAGGGTAGCAGCATGCCTGCGGGGCAGGCAGAGCTCTTGTCAACCTGGGGACCACAAGTGGGGGTCCCCGTGGTCCTTAAATGTCCAGGTGTGAGGTGTCTGTGCTATTTCATAAGTAGAAGGGTCTAGAGTTTTCATCAGATTTTCAAAGGTGGGGGGAGTCCTTGCTCAGAAAAGGTTAAGAATCACTGTGTTATGACTCATTTATTTTTTTAACTGGAAGTTTGTACCTCTTAATTTCCCTCCCCTATTACCAAAAAAAAAAGAAAAAGAATCACCATGTTAGAGGCCAACACTGCTTATAGCTGCCCTGTTGAGGGTTTTGAAAAAAATTCCATTCAATAACATTAACTCAGCAAATAGCTGAGTTGTTCTCCACGCCTGGCTTGGTGCTGAGGGCTGGAAACGCAACAGTGAGCAAGGCCAGATGCTATCTGTTTGTCTCGGAGGATCGTAGATATAAATAAAATAACCACACAAATGCATATCCAGTCTCAAATCAAGCATTGCTCTGAAGGGAAAGAACCTGGTTCTGTGATAGATATAACAGTGGGTGAATAGCATTTTGGTTTTGTATATTTTTATATTTTTGGATAGGTAATATATTCAAAAATTCAGTAGGATTATATAGCAAAAATTCCACCCCTCACACATACCTTTACTCACAACCTCCAGCTACTCCTTGGAAGCTTTAAGTTGTTTTACAGACGAGTGAATTGGCCTCCTAGCAAATTAGGGGAAGAGAAGAAAGCTTACCTGAGAATATGAAACTTGAAATGAAATTTGAAACACGAATGTGAGTTAACTAATGAAGAGGACTGGAAGGGGATGGGGGAAGCACAGAGGCAACCGCTTGTGCAAAGGCCCTGGGGCTAGAGACAGCATGATATCTTAGAAAGAAAGCCTGTATGGCTGGAGTGCAGGAAGCAAGGGCAGGGGACGTCCAGGAAGCTACTGAGTGAGGAGTGTGCTCAGCGCTTTAACCTAAAAGCCCTGGGAAGCCACCGAATGATGAAGAGAGATAAACTTCCCTCATAGTTTTTTTGGGGAAAATATCACCCTGGCTGTAGTATGGAGAAGAGATTGGAAGGAAAAGCAGTTAATGGGCTTTTGTTCAGCTCAGGTGAGAAACAGTGTGGCTTGGTGGTGGTGATATATCTATATATTTTGCAAGAAATATATTGGCGTGCAAGGTTCTTGCTTGTTAACACAACATTTGTTTCAGTTTTCTCAACTGAGTGGAAGAAAAGTCCATAATGAGTTTATTCAGAATGTAGTTAACACTCGGATCTATTTTGTCCAAGCATGTAGCCCCACTGAAGGATAATTTAGCTCTTTGATGGACAAAGAGCTGAAAGTCTCATACAACCCTGCTAGAAGTCATCTGGTTTAGACTCCCACCCCAGCACCCCAAAGCCATCTATCTCCCTTCTGCAGGAGCCCTCCAGTGGCAGGAGGTTGTCACTGTTACACAGTCACGACAGAAGGCCCCTGTGGGTGATGTTCACCAATCAGGGAACAAATAATTAAAACACCCGATGGCTCTACCGGTTTTGGTGTTCGCACACTGAATTTTCCTTCTCTTCTGATCCCCCAGGATGGCCTATTTTGAGGAGCAAGGAGGTGTGCCCTGTGGCTTCACCCGCCAGAATTCTGGCAACTCCATTTCCTTGGACTTCGAGCCCGACGCGGAGTACCAGTTTGTGGAGCAGTTGGAAGAGCGCTACAAGTGTGCCTTCTGCCGCTCTGTGCTCCACAACCCCCACCAGACGGGCTGCGGGCATCGGTTCTGCCATCACTGCATCCTGTCCCTGAGGTGAGCGGGCGGGGCCTCCACTTTGGCCAGAAGCGGCCAGAGTGTCCCTGTGAGCGGCCGTCTGTGGCCGCTCAACTACGATCAGGGTTTCGGGAATTGCTGTGGTTGCCCACAGAACCACATGAGGATGGGCTCTCCCTAGGCCCTTCTCTGAGAGCCTGAGGAGTATAACCTTCATTTTCTTCCTGCTCTCCTACTGATCGTCACCTTTTCTTAAAATTCAGACCACACCCGTTTTGCATGCGAGGGCCAACCTTGGTGCACAGGCCATACGGGGAAGGACCTATCTGCCAAGAGGGTCTTTCTTGTAGGCGCCCTGACCTTCCCTTGCCTTGAGGCAGGGCTGGTGTCGCATCCAGAAGTTTCCTTGCTGCCCTGGATGCTGTCGACTCCTCAGCAGCTGGAAAACCTGGGTCGTGTCTTTTTGAGGGTGAAGACCAGGTGAGACATGGAAGCAGGCTCTGGGGGCCTATACAGGGGCACCACGGAAGTTATACCCTCCTGAGCTTGGAGAGGGGGTTATTGCAGCACATTCTCATTCATTCCTGGGTTTGTTCATTTGACACCTGGGTCTAAACAAAGCTCTGGTGCACAGAGGTGAAGAGTTGGAGGTTCAGTGCAAAACAGGACCCTCTAGAATCTTCTTTCTAGTGGAGGAGACAGGTGGTAGTGCAGTGTGATAGCATAGGACCACCAAAGGAACGTTGGCAGAGGACATTTGACTCTGCCTGCGGACTCCCTCTTAGACTCACGTCCTGGAGGATGAATGGGATTTTCAGGACTTTCACTGAGGAGGTGCTGAAATTGGGGTGCCAGAGGGCCCCTTCTGGAAAGAGGGAACAGCATGAGTAAAGATGGGGCCTGGCGTGCTCGGGGGGGACTTCAAGGGGTCAAGTGTGGCTGGAGCGGTGGGGCTGCTCTTAGAAAGGTTGTTGAGGTCAACCCTTAACTCTGGCTTCATGTTGATTTTTCTTTCCAGAGAACTGGATGCAGTCCCACTCTGCCCTGTAGATAAGGAGGTGATCAAATCTCAGGAGGTAAGATGATCCCTCGTTTGGGATGGAGCAGCCAGTGTCCTGGGTTGAACTGAACAGAGAAGTTGGAGCAGGAGAGCAGGAGGGGGACCCTTCCTTGGAGTCCATATTCCTCTGCCGTGTGGTCAGTTGGACCCCACTCCCACCCCTATTTGAAAGAGGAGTGTTTGGGTCCTTACTGAACCCCCAGGTCTTTTTTCCCACATACTCTTTACTCTTTTTCTATATAAGCTCCAGTTACTGTGAGTTGCTTGCAGAAATGAAACATCCTATTTCCTGGAATTCACTTTCTCATCTGTTTAGTCTCTCAAACTTTCTTTTATTAAGTCTAACGATAGCTTTATTGAGATACAATGGATATGCCATAAAATTTGCCTTTAAAGTATGCATGTTTCTGGGGTGTGTGCCTAGGAGCAGAATGACTGGGTCACATGGTAACTCTATGTTTAACATTCTGAGGAACCAGCAGGCTGTTTTCCAAAGCAGCATTCTTTCCAGCAAGGTATGAGAGTTCCTAATTTCTCTAGATCCTTGCCAAAATTTGTTGTGGTCCATCTTTTTGATTATAGCCTTCCTGGTGGTTATGAAGAGATACCTCGTGGTTTTGATGCTCTAGTGTTTGATGACATAGAGCATTATTTCATGTGCTTGGCTGATTGGATATCTTCTTTGTAGAGATTTCTCTTCAAATCCTTCACCCATTTTTTAAGTGGGTTATTTGTCTTTTTAGTCAAAAGTTTGTGTGCCTTCTCTTTGCTCTTATAATGTGTTTTCCGTATGCCTAGCTGTACTTGTGTCTGCCTCACCCACTAGCCAGGGATTGGCATACTACAACATGGGATTTGTTGGGACTGATCCAGCTTGCCACCTGTTTTTGTATGGCCTGTGAGCTAAGAGTGGCTTTTATATTTTTAAATCATTGAAAAAAATCAAAAGAAGGGCACACAGGAACTCTGTACTATTTTTGCAACTTCTTGTGAGTCTATTTCAAAGTAAAAATTTATAAATCAAAAGAATAATGTTCTGTAACATGTGAAAGTCATATGACATTCACATTTGTGCCCATAAATAACATCTTATTGGAACACAGGCATGCCCATTCACTAAAGTATTGTGTACAGCAGGGCTGAATAGTGGCATCAGAGGACATCGCAATGTGGCTGGCAAAGCCGAAAATAATTTACTCTCTGACCCTTTATTGAGAAAGTTTGCCAACCCCTGGCTTGTGCTGAAAAATAAGTCAGCAGAGCTTCAGTGATACCACCTGATGACTAATACGACGTTTACCCTGGGACAGGAAGCTGAAAGCATCGCCCCCATCCACAGCCCCACCTCCTGACCTTTGAGCATGTGGGGTCAAGTTCACCACCAGATTTCCCCCAGCTTCAGCCTACTGCAGTAAGCATTGAATTACCTGGCTTGTATGTTTGGTGGCCTGTCAGATGTATCTGAGACGGTCTTTTCTTATATGGTGGCGAATCTGGTATTTCCATTCCAACCACTGACTGGAAGTTTCCACCCAACTTTTGAGATGTACTGAAGACCAAATTAATAATAGATTCCTTCATGTTGCTCTAAAGCTTTGGAGTGTGTGAATCTATTATGTTTATCTTTTAGGTGTTTAAAGACAATTGCTGCAAAAGGGAAGTCCTCAATTTGTATGTGTTTTGCAAAAATGCTCCCAGATGTAATGCCAAGATTATTCTGGGACGATACCAGGTTGGTATTACTCATGAACAGTGTCTGCCATTTTCCAGTGTCTTGTACTGAACACATTTTTATGTGTCAGTTCCTGGGCTAAGCATGGAACCGGGTTTCGGTGGGTGGCCCTTTTGGTGGGTGGCCCTCGGAGAATTCTTGTCTAGCAACACAGTTGGCTACAGTGTAGCACTCCAAGGGCTAAGGTATGAAATGAATCTCACAAGAAGATTCATTTTGTATGGAACACATGGAGAACATACCAATGTGTGCTAGACCTTGAATTACAGGTCAGGGTTCATTGATTCAAAAGAGAATGGGACATGCTGGGCAAAAGAAATGGTCGAGCCAAGGGCACGTCATTTTTGGAAAATTGTGAAGGATTTGAGATTCCAGGGCATGACTGCAGAAAGACATTAGTTGTAAGGGGTCCCTGCCCGGAAGCATTGCAGGTGCTGGGGTGGGTGTTTCCTGGTTGCTATGGGCCCTGCTGTCTTAGAGTTTGTGATCTAAAGGGAGATGACACAGACCAGAACAGCTAGGATGAAGTGTGAAGGTGAAGCGTGGGTAAGAGATGCGGACAAACAAGGTATAGGGGAGGTGACGGGTTGTCAAGTTCCTTTCAGATGAAACTGCCCTCCCTCACTCTCCCATCCATCAGCAGAAAGTCGTTAAATGGGAAACAGGACACGCGGCTTTGCCAGAGCAGGCCCAGGTCAGGTTCCATCACCCCATGCGTGAATATGAGGCAGACGTCTCTAGCTTCCAGGGAACTGCGTGGAGACTGCTGCAAGTTGCCCCTCCCGCCCCCCCCCCGCCCCGCCCCCGTCCCCACACCACGTTGTGGAAGGTATTTCTAGTGATTCAGTCGTTTCCCCAGCATTCCTCCAAACCCCCAGGCACTGAGCTCAGAAATGTGTAGATGATTTCCTTGTTAACCCAAGAATTTCTTTGGACATTCAGGAAAGGTTTTTGTGTTTTCCTGAGACAGTCCCTCACCACTTGTTTTGATAGTCAGGTCCGATAGTAGGGTCTCTTGACCAACTTGGTTGTCCCTAAGCCTGAGAAGGAAATGAGGTTAGCTCTCGTGACCAGATCATCAGCTTCTGGAGAATAGCAGCTGGTTTTCTCTTCACCTGTTTCTTTTGTGTTAATATTTCCTCTTACTCCCTGTTTTCCGTCACTTGTGTGGTAAGCTGTAGGATTTCACAGGATGCAGAGTCTTGAGGAATGTTGACTGTTTTGGTGACAGCTGAGGGGTAGCATCCGTGAATTTTGGAGAAGATGTAGATTTCAGCTGTCACTGTCATTACTAGAGGCAAAGGAGAATAGCTATCATGTTTATTTACTTCCTGTAGAAAAACTATGTGCCCTTTTTTTTTTCTTCCTTCAGAGGAGGGGTCAGCAAACTATTTCTCTCAGGAGCCAGATAGTAAATATTTTACACTTTGCCAGCCAGCGTCTGTCGCAGCTGCCTGACTCTCCCATCTTGGAGGGAAAGCAGCCATAGCCAACATGGGAAGAAATACGGGTGTTCTCAGTTACACCTTATTTACAGAAACAAGTAGTGGGCCAGGTTAGGCCCAAGGGCTGTAGCTTGCCAGCCGTGTTTTAAAGGATCTTGTGGTGGGGAACAAGCCCACTAGAATTTTGATACCTTGTCAGCATCACAGGAACTTGCAGTGTTATCCCCAGGTCTTGTTAAGACTTGCCTGCTTATAAACGTCTGTAACATGAACAACACTGGACCAAACCTTGTCCATGTCATCATTTTCTAATATGCTGGTTATGAATATCTCCTGACTTGACAAGACTGACCCAAGCTTCTCCTGGGCCTGGGATTCTGATCCCTGAATTCCTCTCACTGCTTTGCTTTACTGCCTCTGGGACAGCTCCCTCTCCCTGTCCTTCCTTCCTCCAGTCCTTCCCCTTCCTTCACTTATTTAGGAGCTGGCCTTTTCTTCCCTCTCGGCTCTCTGTTTCGGCTTTTACCACCTGGGGCTTCCCTGGTGGCTCAGCGGTAAAGAAAACACCTGCCAGCGCTCTGGATGCAGGTTTGATCCCTGGGTCAGGAAGATCCCCTGGCTACCCACTCCAGTATTGTTGCCTGGAGAATCCCCATGGACAGACGAGCCTGGTGGGCTACAGTCCACAGGGTCGCAAAGAGTTGGACACGACTGAGCGACTAAGCAACAACAGCAGAGTGCAGAGATTAGGACTTGGTGCCGGGGGTGGGCATGGAGGGCACACAAAAGAAATGGCCTTGACCGAGCTGGTAAATTAATTGGCAAAGCTAAGGAAGATGTTCAGGGACTAACCTGAGAATGTGAGCAGGTTAGTAGATGATCTAAGATAAACTTAGCATGCTGCTTTCATCACCCATCTTCAAAGCCCTGTCCTCCAGACCAGGCTGGCTTTCTCAGCCTCCACGCAGACGGCCCTCTGCATGCCCCGTCCTCAGCAGAGGCAGCAGGTGGCCTCTGCAGGGAGCTGTCCTTCCCCCACCAACCGTCCCAGCTTGTCCTCCTGCTGCCCCGGGGTCCTCCCGCCTCCGCCCTCCCCAGGCCTTGCAGCCCGCTCCCCTTCCCAGTGCCCTGCTCCGCGTGTCCCACTGGCCTGTTGTTACCTGTTGCAGGACCACCTTCAGCATTGCCTGTTCCAGCCTGTGCAGTGCTCTAATGAAAACTGTCAGGAGCCAGTCCTTCGCAAAGATCTGAAAGAGCATCTGAGCGCATTCTGCCGGTTTCGAGAGGAAAAATGCATTTATTGCAAAAAGGAAGTGGTAGTCATCAATCTACAGGTAAAAAAAAAAAAAAAAAAGAAGCATCTTTATGGGACTAAATTCTATCTGAGTGGTCACAGTAAATCAGATGGGATACCAGAAGCACTTTTCTGAATTTATTTTTGTGCAGAAAGAGGTCTAAAGAATAACTTATCTGAGGGGTCTATAAAAAGCTGAAAGCCTTCTTGGTAGGACTCTTTTCATGTGTCATTGGCAAAAATGCTGTTTGATCACCTGCTGAGTGTGAGTGGGCCAGGAGTGACACTTGGAGCTGAGTCACAAGGAGGGGACCACACTCTCTGACCTCAGGATGCTCTGACAGTTGGCGAGGCAGGATGCAGGCGTAAGAAGAAAGCGTGGGTACCTTTTACATGTGCCAAAGGAGCCATGCTAGTGACACGCATTGTCTGTCTTCTGTCAGCCCCATGACCTCTGACCTTCTTTGGAATAACTGGAAAATTGAATTCATTTATACTGAGAAAACAGCCATCTGGAACCTTTTTGGCACTAGGCTGTACCGTCTTATAGAGGGTGAGCCACATTGCATAGATCCCCAAGGGGTCATATATACACACACTCTGAGGACATACAGGGAGCCTTTGGAAGCCAGGCTGGCTTTAGTTCAGCACCCTTTCATTGTTTCAGAATCATGAGGAAAACTTGTGCCCTGAGTACCCAGTATCTTGTCCCAACAAGTGTTTGCAGATCATTCCAAGAACTGAGGTAAGTGTAAATAATTCTCTCAGTGATTTTATGTAAGATAAAGTTTCAGTAATCATTGCGGTGTGTTTGATAAAATCGCATAGGCGGGGGCCCGAGGCTTACCTTATCCTCATGATGACCATGGTTTTGTTTTCCCTCACCTTCTCCCTGAGAATTCTTCTCCCTGAGGATTCTCTGTTTTCATGTTAGCTCTCCTGGCCCCAGCCTCAGTTTGGCGTTTTTTCCTTCTGTTTCCTGTCTTCTCCCCAAGCCACCCTTGGCTCCCTGCTGACTGCAGTTATACCAGGTAGCTAGGGAGTCAGGATGCATTTCTACAGCCTGAGACTGTCTATTTCACAGGTGGATGAACACCTGGCCATGTGTCCTGAAGCTGAACAAGACTGTCCTTTTAAGCACTATGGCTGTACTGTAAAGGTATGGAGTAATTGTGTCTGTCTGCCTTCTGCTGTATCATTCATTTGTCGAGTTCATTTTACTCTTTGATTCCATTCATGGTACAGGACATTCAGTGTCTGTGAAACTGTAAGACTGGCAATAACTAGTGGTTACCAGTGGGGAGAGGGAAGATGGGAGTAGGGAATTAAGGGATACAAACTACTATGTATAAAATAAATAAGCTAAAAGTATATATATAATGCACAAAGGGAACATAACCAATATTTTATAATAACTATATATGGAATAGAGAAAAAAGACTGACAATTATATTAGGGTTCTCCAGAGAAACAGAACAATTAATTTATATATATATACATAAAATTTATAATACCTACTTTTTGAAGTTTGCTTATATCTATGAAAATAAAAATGTGACCTGACACATTGACCTTGCAGTTCTACTGCTAGGAATTTATTTCACAGATATCCTTTCATAAGTATGCAAAGATCACACACCTACACAAACACACATACACATAAATACATCTTGTCCATGGGGGATAGATTCCAAGAGCCTCAGTGGATGTCTGAAACCATGCTGCCTGCCCAGTCACTTCAGTCGTGTCCAACTCTGTGCGACCCCATAGACGGCAGCTCACCAGGCTCCGCCATCCCTGGGATTCTCCAGGCAAGAACACTGGAGTGGGTTGCCATTTCCTTCTCCAATGCATGAAAGTGAAAAGTGAAAGTGAAGTTGCTCAGTCATGTCCGACTCTTCGCTTCCCCCTGGACTGCAGCCTACCAGGCTCCTCCATCCATGGGATTTTCCAGGCAAGAGTACTAGAGTGGGTTACCATTGTTAGTACCAAACCCTATATCCCCTATAACATACATAAGATAAAGTTACACATTTATAAATTAGGCACAGCAAGAGGATATCTGAATTGCCAGCATCATTTGGGACCAAATTATTGAATAAATAAGGGTTACTTGACCACAGCATTTAACTGCAACAGTTAATCTGATAGCAGAGATGGCTAAGTGACTAATGGGTGGGTAGTATGTATAGTTTGGATACCTGGACAATGGGATCACTCACCTCTGGGCAGGACAGAGCAGGAAGAAACAAGATTGCATCATGCTACTCAGAACAGTTCACAATTTAAAGCATTAATTATTTTCTAAAATTGTCTACTTAATATTTTTGGACCATAATTAACCATGGGTAACTGAAACCACAACTATCAAAACTCTGACTAAGCTGGGACTACTGTATTTAGCAAAAAAAATCCACAACAGTGAAATATATATATATATAGAGAGAGAGTCATATTTTGGAGTACTAAGCATCTGATAAAAAGCATGAGGTATATATTTTAAAAATTACTTACACTATGACCTCACTGTGTTGAAAATGTATATATGTCTTCGCTGACTCTGGTGAGTGAGATTAGGGAATTGGATGTGGAGATGAGGAAAGGGGACTTCTACTTTTCATTCTACATCTTCCTATGTTGTTTGACATAAGCATCCCGTAGCATGCTCAGTCACTTCAGCCCTGTCCAACTCTTTGTGACCCCATGGACTGTATCTCGCCAGACTCCTCTGTCCATGGGATTCTTCAGGCAAGAATACTGGAGTGGGTTGCCGTGTCCTCCTCCAGGGGATCTTCCCAACCCAGGGAACAAACCCACGACTCCTGTGTCTCCTGCATTGCAGGTGGATTCTTTACCACAGAGACACTGGAGGAGCCCTTGACCCAAGCATATGTTAGTTACTCTTATTAAAAAAAAAAAAAACTATTTTAAACATGTTTTTAAAAAATCAGTGGAGAGTCCATAAATGTGTCACATATCAAACCGTGGTTGTCTTGGCTACAGAAAGGATGGGGTTTACCTTCCTCTCACGTGAAACACAGAATTGCTTTCCAGTTCTGAAAGGAATCTTCTTTACATTTAGGCTCAAGCTCCCATTTGGATTGTATTCGAGGACTTACCTTAGTACCAGAGCTGGGGATGGCTGGGGGAGTTGTGCTCTGGAAGAGGGCCAAACCTAAACTGAAATGAAATTGATTATAAATGTTTACTTAGAGTCTATGGGTCACCCATACCATTTGCTTTTATTAGTAATAGAGTCAATCTGCAATGAAATTTTAAGGATCAGGGAAAAAGTAACCATTTGTTCTTGCAAACATATAATTTTATTTTGAGGGCAACAAAATTTTCATGGGCTGAAACTACAGTTCAGGTCACCTTCTGCCTGTAATAGCAAGTGGTAGCAAGATAAAAAGTGGTAGAGAAGTTTGCTCAGTAGGCTGATCAGGAGGTAGCCCACCAAGGAGATAGGTTTTATATGGGAATAGTTGAGAGGTGATAATAACTACACTTAGCCCTCAATCATATACTCCGAGAGCAAGGAAAGGCTTCCCAGGTGGCACTAGTGGTGATGAATCTGCCTGCCAGCACAGGAGATACAAGGACTTGGGTTCAATTCCTGGGGTGGGAAGATCCCTTTGAGGAGGAACTGGCAACCCACTCCAGTATTCTTGCCTGGAGAATTCCATGGACAGAGGAGCCTGGCGGGCTACAGTCCATGGGGTTGCAAAGAATCAGATGCAGCTGAACGTCTGAGCACAGCACAGGGCAAGGAAGGAAAGCAGCATTAAGAATTTTGACAGTGGCCTGACTCTCCGTGTCTCCTGGGTACCAAAAAAATCGTAAAGATGTAAAAGGAGCCTGGGAGGGATCCTTTTCCCTGAAACCCACCTTGAGACAAGTCAGCAAAGTTGTTAAAGTTCTGCTTTTGCAGAATATCCTGCCACCACCCTCATGTTGGAAGCCTTTCAACAACCTGACTCACGATTCTCTTCATCTTAAAGGATAAACGGGGGAACCTTCAGGAACATGAGCGTTCGGCCTTACGGGACCACATGCTTCTGGTTTTAGAAAAGAACTTCCAACTAGAGGAGCAGGTAAACATTCAAGGGTTCAAATATAAAGGGAGGCAACAGAATCACTGGGATTTCTACTTGTTGGCATTTTTATAGCCTCTTCTGTTTTAAGTGGAAGTCTACTGGAGGTAGATGTTTTTCTACTAAGTGACCAGACAGACTTCTAGGATTAGAGCACATTAAACTGGAAAGTGCCTTTGAGATCTTTGGGTCTAGCTTCCTCAACCAACAGAGGAAATAACTAAGTTCAAAGAAATTTTGATGTGTTTATGACTTCAAGGGGCAGAATTCAATCTCAAACCCATGTCCCCTGATTGTCAGTCCAGTGTTCCTCAGGGTACACCACACTGCCTCTCTGCAGCCTATCCATACACCTCTTGGTTATTCCCTAGTAGGAACCTAGTAGGTGTTTGGCATTTTTAAATGAAATCAGTATTACCTTGAAACAACGTTTGACTATCTGTTCTGGGCACTGTGGGTATTATACATTTTGTAATAAGTCCTAACTTACTAACTTTGCAACCTAATCAATGCATATGTACATATTTATTTCACTGAATTGTGATTATCAAGTGAAATTATGTGTGCAAATGGCAGCCGTAGTCCCTGGTATATTCATAGTGGACAGCATTCAATGCTGATTCTATTGAGTAATTATTCCAACAGTTCATCATTTTGTTAGGGCATCACAGAGGATCAGACTTTTAAAACCCTGGTAGGGAAGGAAACCATCCATCTGCATAGAGGGCGCTGAGTTTTACTGCTACAGATTATTTTATGTTGTCTGATTCCATGTTAAAGTAGGTATGTGAGTTTCAGGGTCAGATGGTGGAGAAAATAGAAAGCCTGATTAAACTGTAACTTTGGTAGAAGGCATGCTGCCTCCAGCCTTTCTCAAGTTCTTTCCGTAACAGTTGCCTCCTTCAGCTATCCATTCATTCAACAAACATGTGCCGTGTGTCAGGTACAAGGCTAGTCGCTGTGGACACTGGGTCAGGGGAGACCCAGCACCTACCCTTGAAGAGCTCACCAAAATGTAGATGTATAAGACGCTGTCCCCGTAGCAAATGGGATGGGGGTGCCCTGTGTTGGGGTACAGAGGCTGCAGCAGGTTGCCCTGTGGGAGTGCGTAAGGCTTTTAAGGCTTTTACAAGCTGTACTGTCTTGAAGAAAGAGAAGGTCAGTTAAAATGTTGTGGGAAGAGGATAGTCCAGAAGGGGAAAGTTTATCCTTCATAGTATGAAGTATGATTTGGAGGCAAACAAGGCTAAAGACAGGGGGGAATGTTCATTCATTCATTCAGTAAATATTTAGCAAGCACCCACTGGTGCCAGGCCCCAAACCAGTTGCTGGAGCTCCAGTGGACTACAGGCCCCATGCCAGGCCAGCCCCTGCAGAGCTGCCTTCAGGCGTGTGTGTGTGTGTGTGTGTGAGGGACGGTGTATGACGGCTGAGAAGCTACCATAGCAGCCAGCTGGGAGACAGGCCAGGCTGCAACAAGGTACAGGGAGAAGTGGTTGTAAGAGTTGTTTTGTTTTGTCAGGAGTTAAAGTTGGCAGGTACTGCTGATTGAATGGATGCAGGGGTAAGAGAAGGTTGTCTAGGATCACTCAGAGGTTTTTAGTTATTTCCCTCAAAGGGATTACAAACTCTGAGAGGTGGTGTGTTTCGCCACTCACTATACCACGAGCAGTATAGTAGGCAGGTTAAACTCTCTGCCTCTGTTTCCTTATCTATCAAATGAGGCTGACCGTCGTATCCAACCCATGGGGTTCTATGAGGATTAAAAGAGCTAATGAATATGATATTTGGATGGTAAATTGCAGCTATTACTGTTGACACCGTGCATACAGCATCTAATGTGGTGTGGTGATCTGAATTCTGTGGTTGTTTAGTAGTAGTAGTAGTTAGTTGCTCAGTCGTGTCCAACTCTTTGCAACCCATGGACTGAAGTTCACCAGGCTCCCCTGTCCGTGGGATTCTCCAGGCAAGAATACTGGAGTGGGTTGCCATTTCCTTCTCTGGAGGATCTTCCCGACACAGGGATCGAACCCAGGGCTCCTTCACTGCAGGCAGATTCTTTACCCTTTGAGCTACAGGAAGTCCTGGTTGTTTAGTAAGTGCATGCTAAATGAAAGACAAGAACCAGTTCAGCAAATTTAGTCAAGTGACGTCACTAGCATGAGATGATCCATCAAAGTGTGTTACACACAGCAAAGGCTGGCAAGAAATCTGTGGATCTCGCTCTCTTTTTTTGAAGTAACTTCAAACATTTTCTTAGAATTATATAGTAAATATGTGTATATATTTTTCCTTAAAATACTTTCTTACCTGTAGTATTTTCCTAGAACTATATTCAAATTATTTTAACTTGGCTACATGCATTTAAATGACTTCATTCATATTCCTGTTATTAGATTTCTGACTTATATAAGAGCCTAGAACAAAAAGAAATAAAAATCCAGCAGCTAGCAGAAACGGTAAAGAAATTCGAAAAGGAGTTCAAGCAATTTGCGCAGTTGTTTGGCAAAAATGGAAGCTTCCTGTCAAATATGCAGGTGAGAAATGGCCTTTCTATTCATAACCAAGATTTAACCTCACAGCCAGTTAGTTTTTTAACTAATTGTTTAAATGGAAAAACTAACTTTTTAAATGGAGATAATTTCAAGTGTGCAAAACTAAGATAGTACAAAGAACACCTGTGTGTTCTGCACCCAGATTCACTCATTGACAGTGTTCTGTCCCATTTGCTTCCTTCATCCTGTCTCCCCCTCCTCATCCCAACCCTGTCCTCAGCCCCCATCCTGTCCCTGTCTCTCTCTCTCTTTTTGGGTGTTCTTTCTGAACCCTTTGAGAGTAAGCCATCTATTATAGCCCTTTACCCCTGCATACTTCGCAATGTATTTCCTAAGAATAGAGATCTTTTACATAACCGAGTACACTTAGCCATGTCAGTACACATTTACACTGGTACAGTACTTTTACACAATTTATGGCAATGAGGGTTGTCATTATTGACCGAGTATTAGTCACCTGATTTCAGATTTATTGAGAGCATCTGTAGTTCTGAATTTTGCAGTCAACAAAGTGAAACTATTAATTCCTTTGGGAAGAAAATGCTTTAAACATCACTAAAATAGAGCAAAAATTACTTTGTAAATCATGAATGTTAAATAACCATAAATAGAGATTTCTAAATAATAATGTCTTTATTGTGATTATAAAATTTATGGTGCGAAATATTTCATAATGTGACATGGGCAGTCTTTTTGAGGATTATACCAGAAAATGTAAGCCATATCATTTCCATACTTTGTCCACATACTGTATGGATGTGTGTGTGTGTGGAAATCCATCAATTATTATTATCTTAATTCTGGCCTTTTTCTAACACAAAAACCAGTCAAGAGTGAAGGCGCCGAGGGCAGGAGAAATACGGTTTTATTTAATCCCTTCATCTAAAGAGAGCAACCAAATGTTCAGGCCTTATCTTGGGGCGCTGAGTACCACCTGCAGTGCTCAGACCGGAACAGATGGGCCTTCTTCCAGCACATTCTCTGCCCTCTCACAGAGTGGGAGTGAATCAGAAGCATTGTGATGGAGAAGGAAGTGATAAGGCAAGAGGACAGTCAGGGAGAACATAAATATAAAGATAGGTTAAAGAACCAGGAGGAGAAAAGTCCAAGGGAGAAGTAAGACTCAGATGAAGAACAGTTCAAAGATTTGAAACAGGAGCCGAGATACTGCAGGGGGGAGGAAGGTATTAGGTGATTCATCTCTCTGACATCCTCTCTCTTCTGAACCGTGCATTTTTTCACTGCATTAATTGGTTAATTCAAGGTGAAATGTTTGAGTTGAAAAATGTGATCTCAACGAATCATTCACGTTTTTTTGACATGATGATCCATTTTGTACTGAAAGGTTCTTGCTAGTCACATTGACAAGTCGGCTTGGCTAGAAGTTCAAGTGCGTCAGTTATTACAAATGGCTAACCAGCAACAAAGTAAATTTGATCTGAGGCCTTTGGTGGAAGCAATTGATACAGTGAAACAGAAAATCACCCTGCTAGAAACCAATGACCAAAGACTAGGTATGTCTGTTTTCTGCTTCTCTTCGGGTGCTTCATGACTTCTGCATGTGTTCACGAAAACAAGCAAATAGGCCAATGGAAAGGCACAGCCGTCCAGGGTCAACGGTGCTGAGTCTGGTATTTGTGAAACAGAACAACATGAGGTTCTGGCCACTCAAACAAAATTGATGAAGGGCCCTGAGTGGAAACTGGAACAAGGACAGGGTAGAGATGGGCCAGGAAATTCCAAGAACAGGAAATGATGGTTTTTTAAGGAGAGTAGACAATGAGAAGGCTAGGGGAAAGATGTGGTGGGGAACATTGTTTCAAGTATAGAAAAGCAGAGACAAGTTTGGCTGTTTAAAAGCATCCCAGTTAGAATGTAGTGGGGCTTACCAGCAAAAGTCTGCTAGACACGTGCTGAGAGGGTCTTCTCTACACTTCAGGGAGCTTCAGTTCAAGAGGACGCATTGGGGTTTTCTTGGGGCCAGTCTTTCCAAGACATGAGAATCACGGAGTCAGTATTATTAATATGGATGGCACATTGGTGGACACTGAATTCAGTTCATCTTGGGGGAGTCAGAATTCTGTTGGTTCTCTTTGGATAACCAAATTTCACTTTGGGCATATTTGAAAGACAGCTTTAAGGCCTTCAGAATCTTTTTTTCTTTGCAGTTGTTTTGGAAGGGGAGACTAACAAACATGATGCCCATATTAATATTCATAAAGCACAGCTGAATAAAAACGAAGAGCGATTTAAGCTGCTGGAAAGTGCCTGCTATAACGGAAAGCTCATCTGGAAGGTGACGGACTACAAGCTGAAGAAGAAGGAGGCGCTGGAGGGACACACAGTATCCATCTTCAGCCAGCCCTTCTACACCAGCCGGTGTGGCTACCGCCTCTGCGCCAGAGCCTACCTGAACGGGGACGGGTCTGGGAAGGGGACGCACCTGTCCTTGTACTTTGTGGTGATGCGAGGGGAGTTTGACTCACTGTTGCAGTGGCCGTTCAGGCAGAGGGTGACCCTGATGCTTTTGGACCAGAGCGGCAAAAAGAACCACATTATGGAGACCTTCAAGGCTGATCCCAACAGCAGCAGCTTTAAGAGACCCGATGGGGAGATGAACATCGCCTCTGGCTGTCCTCGCTTTGTGGCTCATTCCACTTTGGAGAATGCCAAGAACACCTACATTAAAGATGACACCCTCTTCTTGAAAGTGGCTGTGGACTTAAGTGACCTAGAGGACCTCTAATCATTGCTTCCGGGGGATAAAAGGATTCCTTGAATCCAGAACCTTTGGTTAATGTAGTGACTGGATCTAGGCTCAGTACACATTTGTACTTGGCTTTTTGTCCTTAACGTGTGAAGTCATTTTAAGGTTTCTCAAGTGCTGTCTTCTTTTTACATTTTATTGTCCCAGTTTGAAACTTAAAATACTCAGACTATCTTCTCATTATTTATATTTTTGTATCTCTTGAAAGACGTTAATTTTCTTAACGTAAGGACTGCTGCATACCTCTTTAACTGGTGCTTAGTGTGGGGTCTCAGGGTCTCAGCCTTCTATAATATTAAATGTCTTTGAGGACACAGATGTATTAATAGAACTTCCAGTCAAAAGTGCTTTGGTATTTTCATATTTGGCCTGTAGATTCTAGAACTGACCTTAGCCTACAAAAGCTATCTTTTAGGGTAGGCTATTTCAGTTAAGTAGATGAGTTGTTGTTGTTATTTAGTCATTATGTCATGTCCGACTTTTTGCGACCCCATGGACTACAGCCCACTGGGCTCCTCTGTTTGTGGAATTCTCCAGGCAAGAATACTGGAGTGGGTTGCCGTTTCCTCCTCCAGGGGATCTTCCCAACCCAGGGACTGAACCTGTGTCTCCTGCTTGGCAGGCAGATTTTTTAACCTGTGCCACCAGGGAAGCCCAAGTAGATAGGTAGTGTACTTCGAAGTCAGTATACCCAGTTTGGATCAAACTTTTTTAGGTTAAATACTGTATTGTGGAAGCTAGTACACTTTTAATATTTTCATGAAATTTACCAGTAGTCAGCAAGAATAGTTTTGCAAGGCTGCATAAGAACTTGTGAATAGAGTAAGTATTTTCATTCTTCCTGCTGAAGTAAAGCAGAAAACACTGCATAGTATATATATACATATAATGATTTACAGCCATCCAGCTAAAGTTCGTATCTTATTAGGTCCAACCACATGAAAAAACTGTTTATAAACAAAATGATCAAATATTAGCAATTTCATAAGATTCAACTTAATAAATAATATATACATGCATGTTTAAACATAGCTTAGAAGTATTTTGGTAGTTATAGTAAATTAATATGAGGATGGGCAATATTTAGTATATGATGGAGAAAGTGTCATATGGATAAGAGGAATTAAAACCTAGGGAGAACACCATTACCATTTGCTCTGGTATGAGAACTCCCATCTGAAATTGATGGCTAAGAAGAGTGTCTCTTTTTCTTTTGAGTAGAATTTTGAGTTCATAAATTGGTATGAAAATTGGCATTTATGTAAACTTATGCTGTTTTTTGTCAAAGTCCTGAGTACTTTGTGAAGGACGGAAAGATCATGTTCCTCTGTATCTATCTGTATGGGTCTGAAAGTGTAAATACAAGTCTATACAAAGTCCTTCTGACTCTTGACATGGTGGTAGTAGTGTAGTCGTGTCCGACTCTTGCAACCCCAGGGACTGTAGTCTGTCAGGCTCCTCTGTCCATGGGATTTCCCAGGCAAAAAATACTGGAGTGGCTTGCCATTTCCTTTTTCAGGGGATACTCCTGATCCAGGGATCAAATCAGCATCTCCTACATTGGCAGGCAGATTCTTTAGCGACCGAGCCACCAAGGAAGCCCTGACTCTTGATGAGCCTGAAGTGAAGTCATTCAGTCATGCCTGACCTTTGTCCTGACCACATGGACCGTAGCCTGCCAGGCTCCCATCCATGGGACTTTCTAGGCAAGAATACTGGAGTGGGTTGCCATTCCCTTCTTCAGGGGATGTTCCCGAACCAGGGATCAAACCTGGGTCTCCCGCACTGCAGGCAGACTCTTTACCACCTAAGCAAGCAGGGAAGCCTGGACTCTTGATAAGCCTGAGCTTAACCCAAAACTACCCAGTTTTCCTGGGCCCTCACTCTTGTTATGCCACTGAGCACTGCCCACACTAGGCTGGCTCCCTTGAGCGTGTACGGGCAAGCAGCTCACTCAGTGATGACCACATACCTCACAACTCTTGATCGATTGACCTCACAGGAGCAGCATGATTTATACCAGTGGCTTCTGGAATAGTTGGAACTTTCTTCCTCTCTCCTGTGAAATTTTCAAGATACCAAAGACTCATGCTACACAAATCTTCCCAAAGGGTTAAATTCAAAGACCTGAGTTCACAGAAGAAGTCTGGTAGAGAACCACCCTGCAGGTGCTGGTAAACTCGGGTGCAGCTGCCGGTCAGCCTGTCCCCTCAGGCAGAGTCAGCAGGTCTTTCTCTAGACCGCACAGCTGGATGCTGGTGGTTCTCTGCGCTGGTCTTCAATGTTTCTCATCAGGTCCAAAGTCATCCTTGTGTTCTGAGGAAGGGGAGAGCACACTGTTGTGACTAGTTTTAAGCCTTTGATGTGAAAAACATTTTAAAGTGAATTTATCAAGACACTGATTTTGTGTTTTAACCAACTTCTCTACATAAAAAGTATAAGTTATGGCATGGTTTGCTTACAAGCTCAGAGTCCCTTCATCATTGAAACAGTGAACACAGAACAAGGTATTCTATAATAAAAAGCGCTTCTTTCTCACAAAATAAGAGTTGTGAATTTTGTCGTAAGGAAATCGATCCACAGAAATTATTTTTCCATTTTTATGATCTGAACAGTTATTTTTATTCTGTAAGATTTAAATTTTTATTCCACTTTGGCCTGATTCAGTTCCTGATGAAAAGAAAATGACACAGTAGGCATAAACGGGGACTTAACAACCTTGAGAAAGGTATGTGCAGGATTCAAGGAGGGTGAGGAGGTGGAGTACATACACGCTAATACACCTCAGCAGATCTGAATTCTGACACTTGGTCTCCAAATGTGATGATTTCAGAGAAACAAGAAATAGTCATTCCCAGCGCCTATCTTGAACACACACAAATGGGACAGAGTGCTACAAACCCTTTGTGGGGGCCCTAGGACAGTCAGTCCACGCTGCAACTTCCTCTTTTCTCTTGAAAGTGGTTGCAGACATGAGCCTTCATCTTACATAAGAATTCTGGGCTGCAGAGAAAGCTTTGATGGATGCACAAGAAAGGACTTGGGTGGTGAAATTCCCTGGGAATGCCACATTTTAGGGAGAAGGAAGAGGAGCCTGCCAAGTATTTGGAGAAGAGGTCAGAGGTCAGAGGTTAGATGCCAATGGAGATGGGAAGAGAACTGAATGTCAGCAGGGCCAAATCTCCGCTGAGAACAGCAGCCGCTTCCAGGGCACTCCACAGCATCCTTGAACTCATCTCCCTGAAGACCCCTCTGTCCAAGTACCTGCTGAATATCTAAGCACAGAAGTCCCGCAGGTACCTTCAAGTACACTTCACCAAAACTGAACGGGAGGTCTCCTCACTCTCCACCACCGCTAACCCATGACTCCCCGTGTGTGTTCTCCCTCAGGGAGTGACGTCAGCATCCATGGCAGAGCTTGGACACTGTGGATTCCCCTCACTTCCCCCATCCAGTCACCCAGCCAGTGTGCCAACTGAACCTCCAAATAATGTCTTAAAACTATTTCTACTATTCCATATCCCTTCTGTCTACTACTGCCCTAGTTGCTGGCCTATAGTTTTTGATTCACACCGTTCTCGCTATATTTTCTTTTGCCTCTTTTGGATTCAGATTCACACTGACACCCAATAATCTCTAAAATGAAAATCCAAGAGTGACTTCCCACCTCACCCACCCACTGTGGCTCCGTCACCCACAGGACAAGACTCCAGCCTCCCTGGCCTGACAGGCAAGGCCCTGCATACCTGCTTCAGCCTCTCCAGCCTCACCTCATGACCATCCTGCCTTGCATTTAGCAACAGCATACTAAGCCATTTTGACATTTGTCTGTGCTTGTGTTCATTTCTATCTAGAATACTCTTGTCCATCCTCACCTCCTCCATTGTCTGGTGGATTCTTGCTCTTTAGGATTCTGCTTTGGCCTCACCTCTCCAAAATGCCTTCTCAAACTAGCCCTTACTCCCTTGCACTCAACTCCTACCCTCCCCTAGGCCAGGAGCCCTTGCTCTGAGCCGTAAACCTCCTTGCCTATAACTCACTTCCTGTACTTTTTTCCCAGAAAACAAATGTTAATTGACTATATTTTTGTCAGATTTTACTTTAGCTGCCAATAAAACAGATGTTGTCCTTGTCCTCATAAAACATAATCTAGAGGTCATCACAGCAGTCAACCAAAATGCCGACTGTGTGCATGTTCCCAGTTGTCCCAATAGACTCTGCCTCCTACTTCCCCCGCCTCCACTCACTGCCAGAAACATGTATCTCTCAGACCATCCTGAATATCTGTGATGCTAAATAAGAGAATAGGCAGAAAACACTTGAAGGGAGAACCCAAGGTGAAATTTATAAAGAAAAGTGAAAGCAGCCCACTTAAGTGGGACTGGGGAGAATTAAACGAAAGAACAGTTCCTATGGGAACTGATGCTTTTATTCTTCCAAGAGACCCATGTTAAAGACTAGAATACGTGTTTATCAAAATGTATTAAAGACCAAAATATAAGGCTGGATACTGTAAAATGCTCAGAGGAAAATATAGGCAGAACACTCTTTGACATAAATCATAGCAAGATCTTTTCCAATCCACCTTCTACAATAATGAAAATAAAAACAAAAATTAACAAATGGGACTTAATTAAACTTAAAAGCACAGAAAAGGAAACCATAAAACGAAAAGACAACCCTCAGAATGGGAGAAAATATTTGCAAAGGAAGCAACTGGCAAGTGATTAATCTCTGAAACATACAAACAGCTCATGCAGCTTGATATCAAAACAACAAACAACCCAATCAAAAAGTGGGTACAAGACCTAAATAGACATTTCACCAAAGAAGACATACAGATGGCCAACAAACACATGAAAAGATGTTCAACATCACTAATTATTAGAGAAATGCAAATCAAAACTACAATGATGTATCACCTCACACCAGTCAAAATGGCCATCATCAAAAAATCTACAAACAATAAATGCTGGAGAGGATGTGGAGAAAAGGAAACCCTCCTACACTGTTGGCAGGAATATAAATTGGTTATGACCACTGTGGAGAACAGTATGGAGATTCCTGAAAAAAACAAAAATACAACTACCATATGACTCAGCGACCCCACTTCTAGGTGTGTATCTGAAGAAAACCATAATTCAAAAGCATGCATGCACCCCAGTGTTCATCACAGCACTATTTACAACAGCAAGGACATGGAGGCAACCCAAATGTCCATCAGCAGAGGAATGGATAAATAAGATGTGGTATATATACAATGGAATATTACTTAGCCACAAAAAGGAATGAAACAGTGCCATTTGCAGACATGTGGATGGACCTGGAGATTGTTATCCAGAGTAAAGTAAGTCAGAAAGAGAGAAACAAGTATTGTATAGTATTGCTTATATGTGGAATCTAGAAAAATGGTACCGATGATCTTGTTTGCAAAGCAGAAACAGAGTCACAGACGTAGAGAACAAACTTAGGTTACAAAGGGGGCGGGGGGATGGGACAAATGGGGAAATTGGGATTGACACATATACATTACTATGTATAAAATAACTGATGAGAACCTGGGCTTCCCTGGTGGGTCAGAGGGTAAAGAATCTGCCTACAAGAGACCTGGGTTCAATCCCTGGGTTGGAAAAATCCCCTGGAGGAGGGCATGGCATCCCACTCCAGTATTCTTGCCTGGAGAATCCCCAAGGACAGAGGAGCCTGGCGGGCTACAGTCCATGGGGTCACAGAGAGTCAGACACGACCAAACAGCTAAGCGCAGCACGATGAGAACCTACCGTACGGCACAGCGAACTCTCCTCAGTGCTCTGCGGGGACCCAAAGAGGAAGGAAATCTAACAAAGAGGGGCAAAGCAGAAATGAACACCACATTGTAAAGCAACCACACTCCAACAAAATTTAACTTAAAAAAGACTAAAATACATGTCTAAGTCACTTTGGCTGTTTGAGTCACACTTGCTTGAATACAACTCCACGTGGACTGTAGACTCTGGCTCCAGGATAAGTATAGGACAATACAAGTTGTGATAAATGCCTTCAAGAAAATGACAAGACTACAGTGAAGGAGTAATGGCGCTGGATGGGGAGAAGATGTACACACTCTGGGCTGTCAGGGAAGGTGACATGATAGTCAGTGCTCAGGTGACATGTTTCCTGGATGCTCAGCACGGTGGAACACCCTTATAAAATCTGAGCCATTTCCTGAGGAAGCTTGCCTCCTTGCCCTCCTTTGCAGCACAGGAATGTGGCCCAGGTCCCAGTCATCAGGCAAAACTTCAACTTGAAAGATGCAGTTGGAAAGACTCAACTTCTTTGTTTAAGAAGGTTTGCAAGATGAAGAAGAAACGTGCCAGACTCTGACTTCCCAGTGCTGAGTGGACCTGAGGCAGTTTCTGGAAGCCCGTCCTTACTTCTGGAGGTTGTGTTTCTAGAAGCTGTGGTGTTGCTGTCGAGTGACGGCGGCCACTGCGGTGGATGTTCGCCATTACCTCTTGTGTGTCTGGGTGTTATACCCGGCTGTGCTGTACCCATACTGGCCTCTGTGGTCTTCCTGGAGCTTCTGTGGGTGACATAATGTTAATGAAGCCCCTGTCACGTTCAGAGTGGATCGTGTGGTTTGTAACTAACCCTGACTGAATCAAGCTGAGACCTGAAAGATGAGTGAGTCCTGGGGGGAGCAGGTGGGATGAGAATTCGGGGCAGAGGGCACCAAGGAATAAGTAAAGAATTGCTTGAAGGAGCTGAGAAGAGGCCAGAGTGGTTGGAGCCCATGAGAAAAGGAAAGGGTAACACCTGACAAGGTTAGAAGAGGAGGCAGGGCCCAGAATCTAGTGCTGAAGTCATGGTGAGGAGGTTGCGGTTTACGTGAAGTGCAGTGAAAGTTGACCTGATTTGGGCTGGGGAAGGCATGATCTGATTGATGTGTTCTGAAAAAACTGCTCTGTGCAGAGCACAGATAAGAAGGTAACACAGAAGTCACAGGGACAGGATTAAGGTTACACCATACTGCAGTTCTTCACAAGTCTGTACCCTTACTAGATCACAAACTCCTTGAAGGCAAACACCATGTCTATTTCAAGTGCATGAAAAGTGCTCAGTGTATTACACAGAATTGTATGCACAGAATCTTTGTAACAACCTGTTAGGCAGGTATAATGCCCATTTCATGGTTGAAAAAAACTGATGATTAGAGAGAGCTATGTGCTATGTACCAAGTACTGTCCTAAGAATTTTACACACCCAATGTATGTTAACATGCAAATCCTCTCAGCAATCTTATGGAGTATATGCAATTTTATCCTTGCTGACAGATGAGGCAGTGGGCACAGAGAAGTTACGTAATAAACTCTAGTTTACACAGCTAACAAATGGTAAAGCCAGGATCTGAATCCAGGCAGTCTGACTTCAGAGGCTCCACTCTTACTATGCAAGGCTGCCTCATATGGGTACTGATTAACTCTACATGCTTCTAAAAATATATAAAATTAAATGAGTTAAAATATAATAAGAATAACCACTGGGACAAAGACTGAATGTATAATTTCCAACCCATTAAAGAAAAAAAAAAAAAAACTGGAGAAAGAAACATCAAACCAAACACAGAAATGAACACAACAGGAAGTATGATACATAGAAAAAACAAGTTAGAATTAAACCCAGACACATGAATAAGAACCAGTGAACTGTTACTATTAAAACAGGAAATATCTCAAACACGTATATGCTTTTAAATATTCATCTAAAACAAAGCAGAACAACTAGGTATATATCCAGAGATGCTCTTGCACAAGCCCAGAAGCCACATACAAGAGTTTCTGCCAGGATTGTCTATAATAGCAAAGAACAAGGGGGAGGAAAAGCTCCCAGCAAACAAGGGATGGCATGGGTGTGGAGCATCACATGGCTGGTGGAAGGGTAAACTGGTGCTAGTGCTGGAGAACAATATGGCAATTTCAAATAAAGTTGAATTGTGCAATTTCATTTCTAGACATGTACCCAAAATTCTTGCCATGTGCCTAGTGAGATGTGTACAAGTATGGCCATTAATTCATACCATAATGGCATAAATCAGGAATCATTAAATTACTAGCAACAGGAGAATGGATAAATTGCTTTCTAGTCCTATGGTGTTCAACATTTAAGCTAAAAAAACTAGAAACACATGAATCAACATGAATAACTTTCACAAATATAACAAAATTTACACAATGGTATATTTATGTTAGGTTTAAAAAACATATGAAATAATACTATATGTTTTATATATATATAAACTTTCATGGGAATGACAGATACAACATCCTTTGGAGAGGAAGAAAGGGAGAATGAGATTGCAGAAAGGTTCCTAGGAGGCTCTAACTGAATAGGTAATATAAAATTTGAAGCAAATATGGAAAAGTGCTAAAATACAGTAGTTAGGTGGCTGGTATTTAAGTGTTCATTAAATTATCTCCTGTAACTTTATATATGTTTGTAACATTTCACATTAAACATTATAAAGACATGAGCTTTCTACACAAGATTCTACAAAAAGAATAAAATAAACCAAAGAAATAAGATGGAAGAACTTAAGGAAAGCACATTAATTAAAGAGGAAAATATTTTACGATAGAGGCTATCAATAAAATAAAAAGTTGATTCAATAAACTTGACAAAGAAAAAAGACTTCAATAAAATATGTAAGAATGAATTAAGAATATGAGGTCAAAAATTTTTAATACCATAGACAATTTTATACTGTTTGAAAATGTAGATGAAATGGGTACTTTCCTAGGGGAGAAGAAAAAAAAAACGTATCCCTCAAAAAGTCACCACATCTTGATGACTTTAAACATCAGTTCTTCAAAACCTAAGACTAACAGACTAAGACTAATCAGAATAACAAGGGAAGCCTTGAATTCCCGGAGAAACAACCCCACCTTTCTCAATGGTACGTCTCCATGTTGTACAAGTACCCTATCTGGGCAAATCTACCGAAAACTTTGCCCTCTGGCGACAATCTATTACAGATTTGAAACGGAATCCCAAGTAAGTTCCGGGAAAACGTTGCCTTTTGGTGACAACCTGTGACAGAATTCGCCCCTGGTTTCAGGCTCATGACACGTGGGCAAACGGTCTGCAGTCAACCCGCGAGCAGCACCCCGCGGAGGGCCCGAGGCCGGAAGAGGCCCTTTGGCTCCGCCCCGCTCACGTAGTGGGCGGGGCGCTTCCGGCCGGCTGAGGCGTGCGCGCCCGAGAAGCCGCGGGTCGCACCTGGCACCGCTCGGCGCCGCCGCCCTGCCTCCTGAGCTTCCTTGCGCCGCGCCTGCGAGTCCTGCCCAGAAAGGTCGTTTCCCCCGCGCACCCCTCCGCAGTTTCCAGTACGTGACGGTGGCAGGCGGAGCTGCGGCTGGAAAGAGGCCGCAGGTTCCCCCTCCATCACCCCCCTGTTAAGTCCCTCCCTGGCGTCTGGGCCCCTCCGGGTCTGTCTGCCGCCACTCCCCGCGCTCGAGGTTGGCCCAGAAGCTGTGTCCTTTCCCATGAGTTCTTCTTCCCTGATCTGAAACGGTCGCCAGCCTCTCGCTTATATTCTGGAGGGTGTGTTCTTTGTACACACTTGTCTCAGCCCTTTCTCGTCCTGCTTATACACCGTGGGAATGCTCCCACCATCATATCTGCCCCTACTTGCCCGGGGGATACGACCTTACTTTTCCGCTTCAGAATCTTCCGGGGTCTTCTAACTAAATTGGTTACCAAGGGACCAGCCCTCTCCTCGCAGCGCCTCTCCTCCCCTCTAAAAAACCCCTTCCTTGTTAAATAATCACAACAATTAACGAAAAGAATGTCTTAAGAGTCACTGATCTGTGTGTTTAACAGGCATTCTTTTTTTAATCATCGCAAGTAGGATGCGATGGAAACTGAGGAATAGGAAACTGAGGCATAGGAAAGTTAATTTGCTAGAGGTAACAGTTTGCCTGGGGTTGAAATCTGAATCCATTGTGTAGCTGGCTCCAAAGCTGTTGCACTCACCCCTTCCTCTTTTCACAAATCCTTCGTTCTCCCTTTAGTTGCTTCTCCAGAGAATTTTTTCTGAATGTGGTCTAAAAGGTCCCTATTTATGGAAATGTGACCTTTAAGAACTTTTTCAGAGCTTCTCAGGCAGACTCTTGAGTGTTCCATTTTATCAGGCATCTAGACTCTGAGCTTAGTAATATTTTGCATCCCCACCATGTGCTTGGAGAATTTTGGGCATTACTTTACTAGCGTGTGAGATGAGTGCAATTGTGCGGTAATTTGAGCATTCTTTGGCATTTCCTTTGGGATTGGAATGAAAACTGACCTTTTCCAGTCCTGTGGCCACTGCTGAGTTTTCCAAATTTGCTGACATATTGAGTGCAGCACTTTGACAGCATCATCTTTTAGGATTTGAAATAGCTCAACTGGAATTCCATCACCTCCACTAGCTTTGTAGTGATGCTTCCTAAGGCCCACTTCAGGGGAAAGACATCCCATTCCAGGATGTCTGGCTCTAGGTGAGTGATCACACCATTGCGATTAACTGGGTTGTGAAGATCTTTTTTGTACAGTTCTTCTGTGTATTCTTGCCACCTTTTCTTAATATATTCTGCTTCTGTCAGGTCCATACCATTTCTGTCCTTTATTGAGCCCATCTTTTCATGAAATGTTCCCTTGTTATCTCTAATTTTCTTAAAGAGCTCTGTAGTTGTTCCCATGCTATTGTTTTCCTCTATTTCTTTGCATTGATTGCTGAGGAAGGCTTTCTTATTTCTCCTTGCTATTCTTTTGAACTCTGCATTCAAATGGAAATGTCTTTCCTTTTCTGCTTTGCTTTTTGCTTCTCTTCTTTTCACAGCTATTAGTAAGGCCTGCACAGACAGCCATTTTGCTTTTTTGCATTTCTTTTTCCTGGGGATGGTCTTGATCCCTGTCTCCTGTACAATGTCAAACCTCTGTCCATAGTTCATCAGGCACTCTGTCTATCATATCTAGTCCCTTAAATCTATTTCTCACTTCCACTGTATAGTCATAAGGGATTTGATTTAGGTCATACCTGAATGGTTCAGTGGTTTTCCCCACTGTCTTCAATTTAAGTCTGAATTTGGCAATAAGGAGTTCATGATCCTAGCCACAGTCAGCTCCCGGTCTTGGTTTTGCTGACTATATAGAGCTTCTGCATCTTTGGCTGCAAAGAATATAATCAATCTGATTTTGGTGTTGACCACCCAGTGATGTCCATGTGTAGAGTCTTCTCTTGTGTTGGTGGAAGAGGGTGTTTGCTATGACCAGTGCGTTTTCTTAGCAAAACTGTATTAGCCTTTGCCCTGCTTCATTCTGTAGTCCAAGGCCAAATTTGCCTGTTACTCCAAGTGTTTCCTGACTTCCTACTTTTGCATTCCAGTCCGCTATAATGAAAAGGTTATCTTTTTTGGGTGTTGGTTCTAAAAGGTCTTGTAGGTCTTCATAGAACCGTTCAACTACAGCTTCTTGAGTGTTACTGGTTGGGGCATAGACTTGGATTACTGTGCTATTGAGTGGTTTGCCTTGGAAATGAACAGAGATCATTTTGTCGTTTTTGAGATTGCATTCAAGTACTGCATTTCGGACTCTTTTGTTACCATGATGGCTAATCCATTTCTTCTAAGGGATTCCTGCCCACAGTAGTAGATAAAATGGTCATCTGAGTTAAATTCACCCATTCCAGTCCATTTTAGTTCGCTGATTCCTGGGATGTCGACATTCACTTTTGCCATCTCCTGTTTGACCACTTCTAATTTGCCTTGATTCATGGACCTAACATTCCAGGTTCCTATGCAATATTGCTCTTTACAGCATTGGACCTTGTTTCTATCACCAGTCACATCCACAACCGGGTGTTGTTTTTGCTTTGGCACCATCCCTTCATTCTTTCTTATTTCTCCTCTGATCTGATGCTTTTGAACTGTGGTGTTGGAGAAGAGTCTTGAGAGTTCCTTGGATTGCGAGGAGATCCAACCAGTCCATCCTAAAGGAGATCAGTCCTGGGTATTCATTGGAAGGTCTGATGTTGAAGCTGAAACTCCAATACTTTGGCCACCTGATGTGAAGAGCTGACTCATTTGTAAAGACCCTGGTGCTGGGTAAGATTGAGGGCAGGAGGAGAAGGGGACAACGGGATGAGATGGTTGGATTACATCACCAACTCAATGGACATGAGTTTGGGTGGGCTCCAGGAGTTGGTGTTGGACAGGGAGGCCTGGCGTGCTGCAGCTCATGGGGTCGCAAAGAGTCAGACATGACTGAGCGACTGAACCGACTGACCATGTGCTTTGTTATTGTTGTTCAGTTGCTAAGTCCTGTCCCACTCTGTGTAACCCCATGAACACTTCCCTGTCCTCCACATCTCCCAGAGTTTGCTCAAACTCACGTACATCCAACCATCTCAGCCTCTGTCATCCCCTTCTCCTCCTGCCCTCAGTCTTTCCCAGCATCAGGGTCTTTTCCAGTGAGTTGGCTCTTCACATAAGGTGACCAAAGTATAGGAGCTTCAGCTTCAGCATCAGTTCTTCCAGTGAATATTCAGAGTTGATTTCCTTTAGGATTGACTGGTTGGATCTCCTTGCAGTCCAAGGGACTCTCAAGAGTTTTCTCCAACAGTACAGTGCAAAAGCATCATTTCTTCAGTGCTCAGTCTTCTTTATGGTCCAACTCTCACATCTGTACATAAGTACTGGAAAACCCATAGCTTTGACTATACAGACCTTTGTTGGTAAAATGATGTCTCTGCTTTTAATACACTGTCTAGATTTGTCATAGCTGTTCTTCCAAGGAGCGAGCATCTTTTAATTTCATGACTGCACTCACTGTCCGTAGTGATTTTGGAGTCCAAGAGAAGAAAATCGGCCACTGCTTCTGCTTTTTCCGCTTCTGTTTGCCATGAAGTGATGTGACCCGATGCCATCATCTTTGTTTTTTGAATGTTGAGTTTTACAATGTGCTATGCTTCCTTAAGAATGTACTCTTAACCCAGTATGTACTCATTACAGCCCTCTTCCCCTTCCTCAGTGTGACTGTCATTGTCATTATCACTGTCCTCAGCAAACATTTGAGCAGCTAATTTTTGTAAGACGATAAAGATAATTGCCGTTTCAAAAAACTCTTGAGGTTTAGTTTCTTATCTCAAGGAGACATACGACATTTATTCATAAGACCAAGAAAATGGTAGGTAATCAGTAACTTGGGCTTCCCTTGTGGCTCAGCTGGTAAAGAATCTGCCTGCAATGTGGGAGACCTGGGTTCGATCCCTGGGTTGGGAAGATCCCCTGAAGGAGGACATGGCAACCTGCTCCAGTATTCTTAAATGACTGGAGAATCCCCATGGACAGAGGAGCCTGGTGGGCTAGGTTAAATGAATCATCAAAGAATTAATAGCATTTCAGATGCTGTAATAAGCACAGGGACTGTGCACCTAGTACAGTGCTTTGCCCTTTTCAGTTCAGTCGCTCAGTCGTGTCCGACTCTTTGCGACCCCATGAGTCACAGCACGCCAGGCGTCCCTGTCCATCACCAACTCCCGGAGTTTACTCAAACTCATGCCCATCGAGTTGATGCCATCCAGCCATCTCATCCTCTGTCGTCCCCTTCTCCTCCTGCCCCTAATCCCTTCCAGCATCAGGGTCTTTTCCAATGAGTCAACTCTTTGCATGAGGTGGCCAAAGTACTGGAGTTTCAGCTTCAGCATCAGTCCTTCCAATGAGCACCCAGGACTGATCTCCTTTAGGATGGACTGGCTGGATCTCCTTGAAGTCCAAGGGACTCTCAAGAGTCTTCTCCAACACCACAGTTCAAAAGCATCAATTCTTCGGTGCTCAGCTTACTTCACAGTCCAACTCTCACATCCATACATGACCACTGGAAAAACCATAGCCTTGACTAGATGGACCTTTGCTGGCAAAGTAATCTCTGCTTTTTAATATGCTGTCTAGGTTGGTCATAACTTTCCTTCCAAGGAGTAAGCGTCTTTTAATTTCATGGCTGCAATCACCATCTGCAATGATTTTGGAGCCCCCCAAAATAAAGTCTGACACTTTTAGGGCCTCAATAAATGTGTGATGGATTAACAAACTTAACAACGCATAGCAAATAAAAACCATCTCACTGTCTAATAAAAACCAGTCACTGTTAGCAACTTAGAATATAACGGCATTCAATTTTCCTACAATCTGACATTTCACATGTTATGCAACCCTATCCACTGTTTGTTTGAAGAATTTGGTCTTTCATACTTGAGCTAAGAGCCAGCAGCAGAGCCAATAGGACATATGGCCCGCACCCAGCCAAGGCCACCAAGTAGAGTGTTTGAAGACCAAGGTCTATGGCATCAAAGAAAACTAATGGTCAGGTTGAGGTGCCCCCCTCTGCTCAATCCTTTTAGTCCTGGGGGACTTGGGATGGGTAACAGAAGATAAAGTACCTCTTTGCCCCTCCCATTTCCTCACCCTCTTAATGGACTTTGGCTATGGCCTTTGGAAACTAGGTCTTCCCATTGGATTCTACTTGGGTATATTTAGGTAGAAAAACATTTTGCATCCTGTACTCAGATACATATTATCTTTTTTCTTAACTTAGTTTATGATTTAATTTTTAATATTTAGAGCAATAATCAGTTTGGACTTATTTTGATATATATGGAAGATAATTTTTTAAAACTTTCTCAAATGTTTACCCAAGTGTCCTGACACCATTTAATAATCTAGCCTTTCCCATTGATTTAAGATACCCTCTTTATCTTACACTGTTTAGAGGTTTTGAATCACGAGAACAACCAATCTGTGTTTTAGAAAGAGTACTGCAAGAGTTGGCTTAAAACTCAACATCAGGAAGCTAAGATCATGGCATCCGGTCCAATCACTTCATGGCAAATAGATGTGGAAACAAAGAAAACAGTGATAGACTTTATTTTTTTGGGCTCCAGAGTCACTGTAGATGATGACTTCAGCCATGAAATTAAAACACTTTCTCCTTGGAAGGAAAGCTATGACCAACCTAGATGGCATATTAAGAAGCAGAGACATTACTTTGCCAACAAAGATCCATCTAGTCAAAACTGTGGTTTTTCCAGTAGTCACGTATGGATGTGAGAACTGGACTGTAAAGAAAGCGGAGTGCCAAAGAATTGATGCTTTTGAACTTGTGGTGTTGAAGAAGACTCTTTAGAGTACCTTGGACTGCAAGGAGATCCAACCAGTCTATCCTAAAGGAAATCAGTCCTGAATATTTATTGGAAGGACTGATGCTGAAACTAAAACTCCTATACTTTGGCCACCTGATTCGAAGAACTGACTCACTAGAAAAGACCCTGATGCTGGAAAAGATTGAAGGCAGGAGAAGGGGATGACAGAGGATGGGATGATTGGATGGCATCACTGACTTAATGGACATGAATTTGAGTAAGCTCCAGGATTGGTGTTGGTGATAGACAGGGAAGCCTGGCATGCTGCAGTCCATGGGGTCACAAAGAGTCGGTTACGACTGAGCGACTGAGCTGAACAAACTGCAAGAGAAAGAGTACAGCAAGAGATAGGTAAAGAATATTTGCTGTCAGAGCCCCATAGGAGGTTAATCTGAGAAACACAATGTGTTGGTCCCTTTTGGAGCACTTCTGGCGGTGGGTACTGCTGCTGGGGTGGAGGAACAGTGGCGGTTCATGCAAAAAAGCTGAGCTCTATAATGTGTGGTCTGTGGGCTTCCAGGGCATCTTTAGGGGGTCTGAGAGATCAAACATGCTTCCATAAAAATACTAAGGTTATTTTACTTTTTCACTGTGTTAACATTTGCACTGATGGTACAAAAGCAATGGTGGGTTTTTATTTACCAGCAGTTTTCTGCTGATACCTTAGCATGAATCAAGGCAGTGGCACCAAACAGTGCTAATGTGTTCTTCTCTGTCATGCAGTAAAAGAAAGAAAGAAGGAAGGAAGGAAGAAAGAAAAGCCAGCCAGTTTCAAAAAGGATGCTCTTGGTGAGGCAGTAAAGATCATTCATTTTATTAAACTCAACCCTTGAGTATTCATCTCTGTAGTATTCTGTGTGACAAAATAGGAACTGCGTACAATGACTTCTGTCTGCTGAAGTACAATAGTTTTTCAGGGAAAAACACCATGTGATCGTTGGAGTTTTGAGCTGAAATAGCTGCTTTTTTTTTCCCACAGAACACTACTCTTACTTGAAGAAAGGACTGACAAATACGATTATGCAGACTTGAGTATTTGGCAGATGTTTTCTCTAAAATGAAGTGAGCTTGTCACTTCAAGGATAACATCTGACTGTAATTGTTGCCAACAACAAAATTTGAGTGCTCAGGAGAAAAATCAGAATTTTGGAAAATCTGTGTCCAACTACTCATTTTCCTCATTTTTTTCTTACACCATGAGTTTGACAGTTTCTCCAGACTTAACGACTTTTCTGATGAGATTACTAGTGATATTAACAAATATGAACTTTTTATATCATATAATTAACTTCTTGAAGATCTGCCTGACTCAGTAAACTAGTACTTTTCAGATAATCAATGCATGATGTTACAAAGTCACGCATAGGCAAAAGAGACGTTTAAATATTTGTGTATTTGGCTGCCCTGGGTCTTCGTTGCAGCAGGCAGGCTTCTCTGCTTGTGGCACGCGGGCTCCAGAGTGCATGTGCGTGGGGTCAGTAGTTGCAGCGCACGGGCTTAGTTGCTCCTTGGCATGTGGGATCTCAGTTCCTTGGCCAGAGGTTGAACCCGAGTCCCCTGCATTGCAAGGCAGATTCTTAACCACTGGACCACCGGGGGAGTCCCAAAAGAGCCATTTAAAGTACAAGATAGACTAATGGATTTTAGCATGACAGTGTGAAAATTGATATGATTTCAGATTCTGCATTGCAACTAACTCTTTTTTTGGTCTCTGAATCATGGGCAACTTATTTGTTTTTTTAACTGTGGTAAAATATGCACAATATAAAATTTGTTAACCATTATTAAGTGCATAGTTGAGTGGCATGAAGTACATTTACATTAGTTATGCAATTATCACCACTCTCTATCTCCAGAACTTTTTTATCATCTCATACTGAAACTCTGTTCCCATGAAAAAATATTTCTCTAGTCCCCTCTCCCACAGGAGAGGGTCTGAAGAAGCTATTAAAATATGGTTCCTTTTTCTATCTAAATGTCTGTGTGAGGATGGATTTTCTTCATATACTTCAATGAAAACAACTTATCACAGCAGAGTGAATGCGGAAGCTGACACAAGAAGTAATCTGTATTAGTTTCCCATTGTGTGTGTGCTGTGTCTCAATGTCGTGTCTGACTCTGTGTGATCCCATGGGCTGTAGCCCGCCAGGCTCCTCTGTCCAGGGGGTTTCCCAGGCAAGAATATTGGAGTGGGTTGCCATTTCCTACTCCAGGGGATCTTCCCGACCCAGGGATCAAACTCACTTCTTTTGTGTCTCCTGACTGGCAGGCAGATTCTCTGGTGACCCCTGAGCCACCAGAGAAGTCCAGCTATACTAAAATTAAAAAAGAAGCAGCAGCAGCAAGTAGCAGTTTCTCCCTCATTCATCTGACTCATTTGGGTCACCTCAGGCTGTGCCCACCATCCCAGACGTTAAGGACATACAGACATATAAAATAAAAAATAATAGCACTCTTCTTCCTTTTTAAAATGTGTAATTAAAAACATGTTATTATGCTAATATGTAATGGATTTCTAGTTGTTATTTTCAATGAATTAGTAAGGTATTGTATTTTTTTCATTTAGTATCTAATAAAGTAAATGTTGATAGATATAATCCGCATAAACAATGGCTCTTTGGCCTCTTTAATAGATTTTTGACAGTATAAAGTGTCCTGGGAGAACTGTTCATATAATCAATCCCAATGGCAAACTGATTATGAACACCAAATAGCTGGAATTTTCCAAATGCCTTTGGTGACCCACAGAAATACAGTTTATGTTGTGAGCCAGTAAACATATACATGTGCATATATGCATATACACAGATGCATAATCAAGGCAAAAGTTTCATGAAGTAATTCTTATTCTTGTGTGTGTGTGTGTGTGTGTGTACGCTCAGTCGTGTCTGCACACTATTTTCTACTCAATTGTTTTTCTTCTAAAAGTTCCTGGTCACAATCTAACACATTGATTCCATGAACCAACCACTCAATAGGTCAGGACCTGAAGTCTGAAAATCCTGGCTGAGCATTAGAACCACTTGAAAAACCACTTAAAAATATAGATTTCCAGGGCTGATAACTACTAACATGAAGAGGAAAGGTCAAGGGAAGAGGGAGTCTTATGTTTCTCCTCCCTTGAAGCACTCCTTTGAGAACATGGCTGGGTTGCTAGTTTTCTGATTAACTGATTATGACCATTGAAGAACTGAGTCATGAGAGATGAGTTCTGGGTTGTTCAGCATCAGGCAGTACCTTATCCTAGGCAGAAAAATCTCCAGGCAAAGAGAAGGCGTTACTGAAATGTCCAGGGCCGTGCTTCTGGCTGCAGCTCTGAGCTTGCTAGGCTGTGCTTGGTGGGTGGGACTGTGCTGGGAAGAAAGCAGTTTTCCAGAAATCCAGAGAAGTAGGTTCAAGTCTCTGCCACAGAGGCAGGGAGGCCTCTGCAGCTGATGAGAGAGGGCCTCAAGTTCTGGTGCAACCTTGGGAAAGCCACGAATGATCTAGACCTCTGCCTCCTCATCTGTGAAGTGGGGAGAAAAGTGCCTGCCTGGCCGTGTTGCTTGTGAGGGTCGGCGAGCTGCCGGGGCCTGGCACTCGCGGGAGGTGTTCTGAGACGGTAGGTGGTTTTCTCGCTGCTCTGGCCAGGGCTCTGCCGTGTGAAGTTGGCCGAGTCACTGAGCTCCTGGGTGTTCGCTGGACACAGCGCTGCTGCCTCCTCAAGTGCGTTAGTGTGGAGGTCAAGTGAGAAAATGGGCGGAAGGGAGGAGGTGTGATGTACTCTTAAGGGAAGGGGCCCAGAACAGAGCCTGGGGCACAGAGCCGATGCCAAGGGGACAGGCCCCTGGGCACCCAGAGGGCAGGTGAGCAGGTGCAGAGCCACACATGTGCCACCTGCCCCAGCCGGGAGCCTCTGAACACGTGGGGAGGGAGGCAGGAAATAAGCCCCTCGGGCTGCAGTGCTTCATTCATGTGCCTTCATCCCAGCTCATCCTCGCCACCCCGGCGTCATGGAAATATTACTACTCAAATGGGAAAACTGAGACCACAAGGTTAAATAGCTGGCCAAGGGCACACAGCTTGTAGAGGACAGAGTAGATGCCCCACGTGGGCAGCTGGGCTGCAGCGGCTGCTGTCCAGGCCTCCCGTCCTTCCCAGCAGACTTGCTAATGGAGAGTGGGGGGTGCTGGCTGCTTGGGGCTTGGGAGGACCAGTTTGCCGCTCACCCCTGGGGACCCTGCAGCCAGCTGCAGGACTCTCTAGCTGAGCCCCCGTGACCACCAGGCGGCCTTCTGCAGATGAGGAGCTTGGTTCCCAGCACTGGCCTGTGTGCGAAGATGGCCCTGGGAGCAGAGCGGGACACCGGTGACAGCACCTCTCCCCTCTCACTCCCCTTGGCCGGCTGCCTCGTGGTCACCACGCCAAGCACAAGAAGGGAAGAAGGGGTGAGTAGCCTCTCTCCCCCCAGCCCTTCCATGTAGTGGATTCTAACTTTCTCTCTCTTACCCTGTCCCTCTCTGTGTCTCTCTCATACACCCTCATGAATAGTTTCTACAACAGACACCAGATAATTGTCATCCTACACGATTATATTCTTTCCGGTTGGTAAGAAACAGCACTGATTCCATCATCTTCTCCATCTTTCCAGCTGCAATAAAATGGTACTTGCAGCATTCTTTACAAGAGACATCTCATCTCACCTCCAAGTATCTCCTGATACTGCTAAGCAAAGATGAGAGACATCTATGTGATAAGCAACCTTGCAACCATCCGTCTCTAACATAAGGTAATACATGATCATGGCAATTACTCCAAAGTGCCTCCATCTCCTGTTGAGATGAAACCATTCAGTCATGTGGTAGATTCAGATAGATGTAAGACGTGACAACAGATAATGTCCTGAGACCCCCAGAAAGAGTAACCTAACAACAGTCAGGGTTCACCGCCCTGGCTGCACATTGGAGTCTCCTGGGAGAGCTTTAGAAAAATGGACGCCTGGGTCTCACCCCGAGTTTCTCATTTACTTGCCCTGGAGAGCAGCTGGTGCCAGAACATTTAAAAGCTTCTGCAATGGGCTCACATGCAGCCAAGCTTGAGAACCAGAGATCTAGACGATTAGAGAAATCAGGCTTAGGAACAATGATTAAAGGGCAGGGTCTGGTTATTTCAGAGGAAGGATGATGACAACTGCTCCTCGGTGTGTGTTCCATCGACTGTCTAGAATCTGTGCTAACTGAAGGGAGTACTGTCATGAACAACTGGCAGATCTTACATTTGAAAGTTCTTTTATAGTTTGCAAAGCATTTGATCTTATTTTAACCTTGCCACAATTCTGGGAAGCAGACAGGACAACATGCTTAGATGAGAAACCAGAGCCTCAGAGAGCTGAGGGATTTGCAAAGGTATAAATGGGAGAATCACTTTGGGAGAACCATCATCCAGAGTTTCCAGCAGCCCAAAAATCCCAACGATTTCATTTGCACTATTAAATGCCTTTGTCCTCCCTGAGGCAGAGCAAAATCTGTTCATGGGTAAAGGTAGGAAATCTTTTAAAAGAAGATGAAGTGACGAAGAGAAAACCAACCAAAATGAAAAAGTCCTCAGAAAGCAGATTCACAAGGAGCTGTCTTCCTACTAGGGACAAAGAGCAGTGGTTATTGTTTTATTTTTTCCTGTGTATATAGGTCAGAAGATTGATATGGCAACAGAAGGTTAGATAATTGAAGGAACTTTCTAGTTCTCTCATCCATGAGACCATCAGCTGGAGCTAGGCGCACGTAGGATCTATAATCCTGAGAACCCTGGCTTCTATTCCAGGCAGGCCACTTGCCTGTAACCTGAGACAAAATGTAGCGCTCTTCCTCTCAGGGTCACAGACGAATAAGATAAGGTGGGTGAACGGTAAAGGTAAACCGTTCAATGGTTAGTAGCAGTAGTAGTGTTAGTCACTCAGTCGTGTCTGACTCTTTGCGACCCCATGGACTGTAGCCCACGAGGCTCCTCCGTCCATGGGATTCTCCAGGCAAGAATGCTGGCTGGGTTTCCATTCCCTTCTCCAGGGGATCTTCCCGCCCCAGGGATGGAACCTGGGTCTCCTGCGTTGCAGGCAGATTCTTTACCGTCTGAGCTACAGGAAAGCCCTGGATTAACCTTTATTCAAAGGTTAATAAGGAATTTTCTTGATGAAGAAGCCATTTCTATCCATAGCAATATTGTTGGACTGGCTCATTTGGGTAAAAGATGTATTTCTCACACCCATGAAGCCACACTTTGGAGCAGCTTCTTTGCTTACTGGCTCAATTTCTTTTCTACCCAGGAAAGGCTGACCTCAATCCATGCTGCCCTGTGTTCCGGATCCTAGATAGTCGGTGAGAGCCTCGCAGAGGCCCTCAGGCTCCCCACCAGCAAGCAGGGGCCGAAAGCAGTTCTAAGCTGTTAGCCTCAGGATTCTGGCTACATGGAGAGGAATGGCTTGTTCCTGGAGTGGAATCCTTCCCGCAGCAAATGTTAGCTGGGAGGGGAGACTGGGCTGGAGGACTTCCAACTGCTGGGCTCTGGGAATGCTGCATTTGTTCCAGCAAGGGAACTGGAACTGGAATGCAACACAATCAGATGTGCTAGAGAACACTCCCCAACTTTGGTCAGCTCGTGAATGCCTTTCTTTGTAAAAAAAAAAAAAAAAAACCGCTTGGACATTTTTAGAAACTTTAAAAAATAATTTTGCTATTTCTGCCTTGATTATGGTAAGGTCATGATCTTTAGTCATTGTTTTTAGATTAGCATCTTACTAAATATAATAAGGCTAACTTAATATGATATGTAATAATATTCATAAGGAAACAGATGCCAGTTTCTCTATTTAACAAATGATGCAAGGTGTTAAACTGATTTTAAATAACTCTAAAAATGATTTGTCATTTAGGTTGAATGAATTTTCAAATAACATATTGTGTTTTGTTAGAGAACCACATGAATATAAGACAGACTGACAATATTTAGCTATACAAGAATTTATTAAATAAATATACAAATAGTTCTTCATCCTGAGAAAAAAAATGACAGACTGAATTTCACTATGTGTTGATGGCATCAAAAGATAGTTTTTTCATTACCTACTACTAGAATTCTTGAGATTTCCCTCGAGTTATTTTGACAAATTTAATGTTTTGTTTCTAAATGGCAAGAAAAGAGGATAAGGCTTACAGTTGCTATTTGCATGAATGTCTAAAAACATAAGATACATAAATGTGAAGAGTATTTTCACCAAATGAAAAGTCAAATTACTTTTGACAAATTACTATCATTATTATTTTTGATGTTATTTTTCAAGATATTAGAAAATCTTGGTTGCTCTGGAAGAACTTTAATCAGAAGAATAAAACAGGATCTGAGTAAAGAGCATCCTTAGGCTAATTTGCAGAATTGTTATCATTTATGTGCCATCATTAACTTACTACACACTAACACTTATGTTTCATAAGCACTCTTTTTAACCAACACTTTACTGTGGAATTAAATAAACAACTATTTGACCAAAAATAAAACAAACTACTTGATTAGATCCTCATTCAAACAAATAAACTGCAAAGATCATTGGTTGGGAAAAGCTAGGGAAATTTCAATGTGGTTTGGGCATTAGATAATCCTAAAGAATTACTGTTAATTTGGGGAGGAGTGATAGTATTCTACTGTAGTTACACAGGAAATTTTTCTGTTTCCTTTGCAGTGCATCTTGAAGTATTCAGGGGTAAAACATTATGATGTCTAGGATTTATTTTAAAATACTTCACCAAAAAGTAGAAAAGCAAAATGGCAACATGTTCTTAACTTTTAAACCTTGGAGACGGGCACATGGAAACTCCTTACACTCTCCTCTCTGCATTTCCGTATCTGAAAATGTTCATAAGGCAACACAAGTGAAAAACAGAAACGACTCACAAAGCAAAAGAAAATGTTATCAGGAAGTGATTCCCACGCCCACTGACTCCCTCTAGTGGCCAGGGGTGTTGGGCTGAGTGCAAAGACTACCCAGTCTGGAGCAGATTCAGCCCATCTCCTCCTCCAGACACCACACTCACAAGGAGATTCTCAAACTATTTTGTTCTTTCATTTGTTGTCACTGGGTTTATAAAACCAGAAACTTGGGTCTCATTACTCCATTTAATGGCCTGAATCCAGAGGAGTAACTTATGGGTCTGAGTGCCACCAGCTGGGACTTCCTCCAGTAGGTATTTGGGGTTGGGAGCTGGTGGGGGTCAGTCTGTGTTGACTGAGGTGGACAGGAAGGGTTTTCGTGAGAGGCCAAAATATGTTTATACCAGTTGTTCTTGTTGTTATGATTAAAGTACACACAAACAATAAAACTTAAGTGCAGAACTCCCATCAAACAACCCACACTTGTCACCAAAGAAGTGAACACAGCTTTGGTCTACGTTAAAAGTTTAGCAACTGAATGAACGTCTTTCTGTCTTAGAATTTATAAGATATTTAAGGTGTGTATGTTTATTTAAGTGATTCTCAACTTTCACCAATTCAATTAACTCTTTCATCCTATTAGCATTGGATGAGAGGTTTTCCACCATCCTATAATTCTCTTGTTCAGATCTGAGTGAAAATATCCAAAATCAGGTCATAAAAAGAACTTTTTTCCCCACTAAATTTGGTCAGGGAATATGCAGATTTCCCCCTGCTGTTGAATTGTCTCCCCCTGGCATTTTATTTAGACCTGGGCTCCCCAGTTGGCACTAGTGATAAAGAACCTGGCTGCCATTGCAGGAGACAAGCGAGACTCAGGTTCAATCCCTGGGTCAGGCAGATGCCCTGGAGAAGTGCATGGCAACCCACTCCAGTCCTCTTGCCTGGAGAGCCCATGGTCAGAGGAGCCTGGCAGGCTACAGTCCATAAGGTGGCCATGAGTCAGACATGATTGCAGCGACTTAGTGCACAAAATATTAAAACCCACTTGCCTTTTCTGAGCACACACTGCTAATTGGGGCCAGACAGATTCCCCACCCACCCCCCACCCACCCACCTTCAGCCCAGAGTGTGTGGGGAGGCTGCCTGGACTTCCACATCTGCCACTGTTGATCCATGTACTGGATAATCACATGCCCATCACCAAGATCTAACTGGGTTAGAAATGGAAGGACAGTGAAGCCAGTGGGGAGGTTCTAGAATATTTCACTTGGGTACCTTGAGGTCAGTTACAGGTCTGGACATCACTTCTCTGAAGAAAGTCAAGGAGCAGGCACAACCAGGTAGAGAAGGGACCCCGGAGTCAAACACCTGGCTTTCTGGAGCAGCAAGTCAGAAGGCCTTGAAGCTTAGCTTCTGGAAGTTTTTGCTGGGGACTGGCCCCTCCCACATGATGACACTGTGGGGTGGGGTAATAGCAACCCAGCTCTGCCCCCAGCTACTTCAGACACCCACACCAGTGCCAAGGTAAGAGATGGGTCAGACCACAGGCAGGTGGAGATCAGCCCTTGGGCTTGCCCCATCACAGTCCAGGACTCACAGATTCAGGGGCAGAGACACGTGTGTAAGGGAACAGTCTCACCGCCCAAGGGAATCTGGCTGCAGTTAATGGTGGCAGAAGCCTGCCCCCTTCTGAGCCTGTTTCTTCACTCACTAGTTGACAGTGGACCCCTGGTCCCTTCCAGCTCTGCCCACCCACCAGGCTGGGACCCACCGGCTGTGGTGAGCTGCGCGCCAGCCACCAGCAGAGAATGACCACCAGTCAACGGGTCGTCCCTCATCACTATCCGGGGAGTGGGGGTGATGGGACATCCTTAAGTTGGAGTGAGAACTCATGACTTGGCAATAGGCAGGGCCACCCTTCTGTTTCAGACAGAAGCAGGAGATGGGGAAGGGGTGGTGGTTTGTCTGCTGAGACCCCCAAAATCTCTGCCGGGCCGGGAATGGGCTGCTCCAGCCAACTTGTGCAGGGGAGCAAGGGTCTCTGCGTGCAGCTCCAAGCCCTGACTCTAGGCCTGGCGGTCAGTGGGAGAGGCCGGGCAGGGAGGGGTCGCTCTTGCTCTTCTTACAGGCATATCTTGGGATGGGGGGGTCACTTTGGCCCTGATGGGGTCGGCGCGGAGTGGGGAGGTTCCAGGACTGGGGATGGTCCAGCCGTATCATACCCTCCCAGAGGGGGCCCCGCCCCGAGCAGGGGAGGCAGGATCAGTCCTCCTTCCGTGCCCGGAACTCGGGCATGCTCCAGGCCCGCGGCGGCGGCGTGTCCCGCTCCACGTCCTCGGAGATGGTGTGGATGTCGCTGGCGAAGGGGGCGATGCGCGCGCGGCTCCTGAAGGTGGCCAGGCTGCCTCGGGGGGCCCGCAGGCTCCACTGTCGCGTCAGCCGCTGCGCCTCCTCCTCTTCCTCCATCCTCTCCAGGACCTCCTGCAGCACCGAGCGGAAGAGCCGGGAGACCTCCTGCACCTCCGGCTCCTGCTCCGCCACCAGCTGTCGGAACCTGGGGGCAGCGGGCGACGAGACAAGGAAGGGCTGCGGTGGGTGAGGTGGCGCGCGACCCCAGGGGCGTCCCTGCGCGCCCCCCGTGGGCAACTCCCAGCTTCTCCACTTGCCCACTTCTGAATCAGAAATCCACCCACCTCCTAACGCTTCGGCCCATCCTGAGGTCCCCCTCTGCCACTCCTGGCCTCCGTGAGACTCAGCTTCCCCATCTGTAAACTGGGGTCACAGCTACTTTTTTTGATGAGTTTAATGCGCTAACATAGGGAAAGATACTGGTAGCTGCTTCGGGTTACCGATGTAGTGAGGGGATCCCACTGGGGTTTTTCTGCCCTCACTGGCCAGCGTGATCTCTCTGAAATGTACTTCCGATGGTGTCACCGCCCTCTGATCGTCCTTCCATAGCTCCCTGCCACCTCCTGGCTGAAGGCGAGAGCTGTTTGGCCTGCTCACCAGTCTCCCGGCTACTTCCTGTCTGCGCTGCAGCCAGGAATGCGGTTCCCCAGGGCCCCAGGTTCTCCGGGATCCCTGCGTGTGTTCCCAAGCTGTTTCCTCTGTCTCGAGGTCTCTGGCTTGGAGCTCCAGAAACAACCACCGCTAGCAAGTTCATGTAATACCTGATTTCCTGGTGTGACCCCGAACAGCACACAAACTCTACATTTGCTAAAAAAAAATTTTTTTTTTTTTTAGACCGTGGTTTCTATTGCAAATAAACGTGGGTTTTTTTCTGAAAAAACAAAACCCCAAAAGCTCATGTGCCTCTGGGAGCTGCTTCCTACCTCCCTCAGACTCTAGCCCTGACACAGCGACCCATGGCCTCTTCTTCTTCCTGCCTTGCTCCTTCTAACCGATCCCTGGTTCATCCAGGTCCCAGACTCCAGCCCCGGGAGATTATTAGTCACTGGGGCTCCAGGCCGTGGGCTCCAGCCCCTACCGCTGCCCCCGCGCCCCCGGAGCCTGGAAGGGTCCCTGCCTGGTGCCTGGAGGGGAGTTACCTGAGTTACCTGAGGATGGCAGGGAGTTACCTAAGGATGGTGGGGAGTTACCTGAGGATGTCTGGAGTTACCTGAGGATGGCAGAGAGTTACCTTAGGATGGTTGAGAGTTACCTGAGTTACTTGAGGATGGTGGGGAGCTACCTGAGTTACCTGAGGCGGTCTGGAGTTACCTGAGGATGGCGGGCCCACAGTAGGCCGGGTGGATCTTGGCGCAGACGTCCTCCAGCTGCAGCCTCTCGCCGGGGCTGAGGTCGTAGGTGGGCCGCGGTGCGCTGGCCAGCCAGCTGTAGTCCACGCGGGTGCAGACCTTCCTCACCGCGTGGCTCCGCTCCCGCTGCTGCCGCTCAGCCTCGCGCATCTGCCCCGCCAGCTCCACCATGAGCGTCTCCAGCACCATCTCCGCCGGGCTCCGTGGGGACGGCCGTGGCGGCGCCTCGTTCGCCCGGAGCCACGGGAGCAGGGACATGGCCCCCCAGGCCCTGCCGGGCAGGCAGGAGTGCGTCTTCCTCAGCCCCTCTGTCAGCCAAGGTGGGGAGAACGGGGTGATGGGGGGTGGGGAGAGCTGAGGCCCGAGTGAGAAGACCTCCCCCTTCACAGCTGGGTGGCCTCGGGTAGGACGCTTAACCTCTCTGAGCAATCGTTTCTAAGTCTGTAAGACAAAGTCGTGGTGTTGTGAGAAGCAGTTGTGAATAAACTTGGGAAGCTGCAAGCACTGCATAAAAGTAAGATAATCTCATGGTCATAAAAGTCTCTAAAGCCTCCAGATGATTGAGCCTCCAGATCCTTGGTAACTCCAAACAAAGATGGAAACATACTGTTAAAAATAAGGCCACAGGCCCCAAATGGAGTCCTGATGCTAAGCCCCACATCACCAAACCAAGACTTAATTAGTTTCACCTCTCACAGGAATCACCTGATCAGCGCTAGTTAAGTAATCTGCCTGGTAGCCCTCTGCCAGCCCCTAAAGGATAGAAACTTTGCAGCAATCAGTTTGCTTTTTTTTCTTTCTGTAACGTCTTTGTTCCCACTCCCTTTCTGACTATAAAAGTCTTTCATTTGGTATAATTCCTCAAAGCTCCTTAATATTTGCTAGATTTGAATAGATATTTTTGCTCAAATAAACTAAAAAATATTTTAATATGCCTCAGTTTACCTTTTAACAATACTATATGGCTAAGCATAATCTTATTCCTATGGCTTAAGGGGAAATAAACACACATTCAGAACAGATGTTTTCATAACAGGAAATGCCCCCAATCTGTTGCTGAAAAAAGCTGAAGATTGTATGGGACTGATATTGTCCTGTAAATGATACAACTTACCTACCATTCATTCATTTATTCATCATTCATCAGGCAGAAGCATTCATCAAGCACAGTGTACACATCTCCAGAGGAACACAAGCGTGATAGCATGTCTGGACCCTGCTCTCCAGCAGATATAAGACTTGATGAGTAAAACCATAATTTAAGTGGGAAGAGGTAAATGTGGCTGGTGAAGCATGAAGTCAGTATTGCTGGGGTAGGGACGGGGAAGGAGTGGTTCTGGATGATGAAAGGGGTTTTGGAAAGCTTTGTGGATGAGAGAATGCTGAGGGGTGAGTACAGCCTTCAGACACATGGACTGATGGAGCAGACATCCCAGGTCGAGGATCCTGCCACGGTACAAGGTAAGATGTGTGACAGGGATCCTAACTCATCATCATATTCCCACAGGGTCTTGCTCAGTACAGGTTTGATGAATGAATGAATGATTAGATGGATGGATAAGTGAATGATGGATGAACACATACTTGAGTGAATGGACTGCCATCTCAGGCATGCCCTGCTGCCTGCTGGAAGTGGGTTCATGCCTCTGACAACAGTGAAGGTGAGCGCCATTCCTGGGTTAAAACCTGAAGTGGGTCTTTGAGGAGGCTCATCTCCCCTTCCTATGCCCTTCTCCCCTCCAAGGAGCTCCACGTTGCATGCAGCAGTGGTCTTATTCCTGCCTAGACCCTCTCAGTTCAGTTCAGTCGCTCAGTCATGTCCGACTCTTTGCAACCCCATGAATCGCAGCACGCCAGGCCTCCCTGTCCATCACCAACTCCCAGAGTTTATTCAAACTCACGCCCATCGAGTCGGTGATGCCATCCAGTCATCTCATCCTCTGTCGTCCCCTTCTCCTCCTGCCCCAATCCCTCCCAGCATCAGGGTCTTTTCCAGTGAGTCAACTTTTCGCATGAGGTGGCCAAAGTACTGGAGTTTCAGCTTCAGCATCAGTCCTTCCAGTGAACACCCAGGATTTATCTCCTTCAGGATGGACTGGTTGGATCTCCTTGCAATCCAAGGGACTCTCAAGAGTCTTCTCCAACACCACAGTTCAAAAGCATCAATTCTTTGGTGCTCAGCTTTCTTCACAGTCCAACTCTCACATCCATACGTGACCACTGGAAAAACCATAGCCTTGACCAGACGGACCTTTGTTGGCAAAGTAATGTCTCTGCTTTTTAATATGCTATCTAGGTTGGTCATAACTTTCCTTCCAAGGAGTAAGTGTCTTTTAATTTCATGGCTGCAATCACCATCTGCAGTGATTTTGGAGCCCAAAAAAATAAAGTCTGACACTGTTTCCACTGTCTCTCCATCTATTTCCCATGAGGTGATGGGACCAGATGCCATGATCTTAGTTTTCTGAATGTTGAGCTTTAAGCCAACTTTTTCACTCTCCTCTTTCACTTTCATCAAGAGGCTTTTTAGTTCCTCTTCACTTTCTTCCATAAGGGTGGTGTCATCTGCATATCTGAGGTTATTGATATTTCTCCCGGCAATCTTGATTCCAGATTGTGTTTCTTCCAGCCCAGCGTGTCTCGTGATGTACTCTGCATATAAGTTAAATAAGCAGGGTGACAATATACAGCCTTTTCCTATTTGGAACCAGTCTGTTGTTCCATGTCCAGTTCTAACTGTTGCTTCCTGACCTGCATACAGGTTTCTCAAGAGGCAGGTCAGGTGGTCTGGTATGCCCATCTCTTTCAGAATTTTCCACAGTTTATTGTGATCCACACAGTCAAACGCTTTGGCATAGTCAAGAAAGCAGAAATAGATGTTTTTCTGGAACTCTCTTGCTTTTTCGATGATCCAGCAGATATTGGCAATTTGATCTCTGGTTCCTCTGCCTTATCTAAAACCAGCTTGAACATCTGGAAGTTCACGGTTCACATATTGCTGAAGCCTAGACCCTCTAGATGCAGACAAAAGAGATTCAACAACATAGTGATGAGGCAGGAGTCACCTCCTAAAGACTCACATTTTTTTTAGGCAGCCTTCCTGCCACCCTGCACCAGCGAGGGTTAGCCCATAGAAATGAATTGTTGATGTTGGGGAATCAAACACAAATGGGAAAATTATTGTGGAGTATCAGTAGCCTTCTGGAGTGGCACAAATCAAGCTTCCTACTTGCCCATGGAGTCTTGAAAACAACGACTTCTCTTAGCAACCATCGTAATTAGGAAATAGAATAGTGTTCATCCTCCACTTGGTCTGAGTGTATCACCATCATGGAGGCCTCAGATTACATGTCCTGATGCCTTTCTGGGAGGCAGGGAGGGAAGAAGAGACCATCAGACTGTGCTACTGGGATTGGGGCGGTTAGCACTTTTTCTTCTCAGCCTTCACTGCTTTATATGTCCAGAATCATGTAGTTGGGCAGTAGTGTGGGGAAGGGGCTGAGAGATGGGGGTGGGCTCTGCTGTCCTGAGAGCCCTGAGGCCCCAGGAACCTCTGCCTAAGGCCAAGGGATCTGATCAGTCAGGCAGAGAGATGACGTAACTGAATGTGTTATTTTTTCCTGGAGTGCTTGTGTTTTTAAAAGAACACAAGTCAGGACTTCCCTGAGGGTCCAGTGATTAAGAGGCTGCGCCTTCACTGCAGGGGGCATAGCTTTGATCCCTGGTTGGGAGGATCCTGAGATATACTAAATATGGACTCTGAACCAGGCAAACCAAAATGATTGGCCAAAGGAAACTTGGAAGAAGTGCCCCATAAAAGTAATTCAAGCTACCACAAGGGTGCGCCTCAGTGACTCTGTCTCTCTAAGTCTGTCCATGTGTCTACACATATGTACTATACTCTTTTCCTCCTAATAAACACTTGTTTCATTACTTTCCATCTTTAAGGGAGTTCTTTTCTGCAAAGCTGAAGAACCAGGGCCTTGTCACTGACCACTAGTTTAGTCGTTAGAATTTGGTGCTTTCATCACTGCGGCCTGACTTCAATCTCTGGCCAGGAGCCGAAGCCTCGCTTCAAGTCGCTGCAGGCCGAGGCCACCTGAGATCAATTAGATACCATAACACTGTGCATGGGGTCTCTGAGCTGTATAAGGACCTGTCTGCCCCCATCCCCCCAAAATGTCACGGGCCTCAAAATAGAAGTAGAGATCTACAAGATTGAAATTAATAAAAATTCCAAATTTAAGTAATGAAACTCCTTTCTACATTTTTATAAAAAAATAATTATAATGTGAATTCATTTGATGATGTTTGAGGTGATGTGGAGCGAGGCCTTCAATAGCAAAGGGGTCTAGATTGAAGATCTTCGCATCATCCTAGATTTAAACCCTGGGGTGCTTAAAGACTTTCAACACTTCCCGATTATCCTCAAGATTAGACTCAGGCCCCTTAAGTGGCTGCAAGGCCCTTTATCACGTGGCTCCTGTTTATGTCTTCAGCTTCACGTCTCACCAAACCTCCCCTCCCGCAAAGCTCCCCTAACACCCTCCCAGCCCCACCCTCCCTTCCCTTAATGCACCCTGCTGCCTCTTGCTTTTAGGGCTTTGCACATCCTCAATTCCTGCATAAGCCCCACCTCAGCTCTTAGCTCATATTCTGTTTCCTGCAGGAGCCTTCCCAATCCTCCCTGGTCAGGTTCCCAGGTACCCTGTGCTTACCCCATCATGGCACAGTCGAACACGGCCCAGCGAACCTTGATGGCCTGTGCGTCCCTCCCCGGCCAGAGTGAGGACCCAGGTCTTGAGCATCACCCTACCCAGGCCCCAGGCCCGGCACGGGGTCTGGTCCATGGCAAGTGTTCAGTGTGTGCTCAGCTGCTTCCATCCTCACCTACTCTTTGCGACTCCATGGACTGGAGCCCAGCAGGCTCCTCTGTCCATGGAATTCTCCAGGCAGGAGTACTGGAGTGGGTTGCTATGTCCTCCTCCAAGGGTTCTTCCTGACCCAGGGATTGAACCCACATCTCCTGCATCAGCAGGTGGGTACTTTGCCACTAGCACCACCTGGGAAGCTCCAGTGTTCAACAGACATCCATAAATAAATGGAGTGATACTTGTTTTCTAACTCGTTTAAATGGATACCAGAGTAATGGATAGAGTTGCCCTGTGGGGCTTTAGTCCTTGCTGTGTGTGTGTATGTGGGCTAGAAATAAACCTAGACAATCCCTTCCCACTCCAAAATTTCTCCCCCTTCCTAAGGCCCATTTTGAAGGATTCATTTTGGGGTCAAGCACTGCCCTCCATAAGGGCATTTTTTTTCTTCTTAGTCTGGGATTATATTTAAGTTGAAAGGAGAATTGTTTGGTCTTGGAGGGTCTTCCTGCAGCAAGAAGAAACATACAGAAAGAGGAGGTGGGAAAAGTCTGGAGATAACTTATGTCTCCAGGAAAACTGGCCTCTTAACATCCACTCCAGGCCTGCTGGGGGCACCAGGCTGGAGCAGCAGGCCCATGGCTCCCATGTGCAAGGGCCCTGGGGCAGTACTGCAGATGGAGGCTTGCATACCCTATGTTTAAACATGCACAAATTACAAAGCTAATGAACTATTCAATAAAATACACTCTCTTCCTTCCCTGTCAAATAAGTCTTCATAACAACTGGGAGGGTCTGATTCAAGCTGAGAATTCTTAGACTCTGTGGAGTTCTTCACTGGTATGTGGAGATGTGGGTTGAGCCAGCTTCTGGCCCTTAGCCGGTCCCCTCTTTCCAGTTACACCCCAGGGGGCCTTGCAGACATGCAGGGGGACGGCGAGCTTCATGTCCAGGCCCACCCACATCCCTGCCAACAGGGCCTCTTAGCCTCCCTCAGACCTCGGATTGCTCCCACAGTGATGTTGCTCCCACCGGGGAGGTGTCCTGCTCCTGCTCTGGAAGTGGGCAGGTGACTGTCCAGGCAACGATTTCTGGATCTCAGCACCTAAGGCCTGACCTGGAGGGGATGTGACCTCAGGGTGGGCTCCTCTCTGGACTCCCCCAGACTCCTCGCCCCGGGTTGGGGAAGCCAGAGTGCAGACCAGGATGGGGTGGGGCCCACTCCCGGGTGGAAGCCTGAGCCCCTGACCCAAGTCGGCTGCCAGAGATGGGTTGCTCAGCCCACAGCAGATGGCAGAGCCTGGGCGGGGATCCGCCTGATTCCCGGGGAGCCGTGGGCTCTCAGTTTCTCTGGCCCAGGGGCTGGGCTCTCAGGGGGTAGAGAGTGGTGGGGTGTTTTGAATTTTCTCCTCCCCCCAGTCCCTGCCTCCCAGCCCAGGCTGGAGGCTCTGAGAGAGACAAGGCTTCTGCTGGAGCTGTTTCTGTCACTGGTGCCAGCTGGTCTCCTGGAAGCTCTCCAGCAGGTCTGATTAAGTTCTTAAGGGCAGAGGAGGGAGGGAGGGGGAGATGGAGGGAAGGAAGGAAGGAAGACATGAGGGAGAGGTAGAGAGGTAGAGGGAAGGAGGGAATGCAGAAACAGAGAGGCAGGTAGAGCAGACAATGCCAGAGGTGGTTGATTGGCTTATCCCAGGGCCTCCCTGGGACCTGAGTCTGTGTTGGGAAGCACCCGATGGCAGGTTGTGGTCTGATTAAGACTAAAGACACCCAGAAGGTTCATCAGAACTGCCGTTAGGTAGTCTTGCCCAGTTGGATTCTGCCCCTCCCTTGTGTTGGATTAACCCTCATGGCAGAGCCAAACTCCCAGCTAAAGCCCTTGCTCCCGCTCAAATCCTGCCAAGTGTCCAGGACCTTCCCATGAGGAATATCTGCTTTCTGTTCAGGCAACAGCACCTGCAATCTGCATCCAACACACAGCATTGTTTGAAGCTTTGTTTTTGAAACATGAGGACATCTGGGGAAATCTGTGTATGAGCTGTATGTTAGGGAATGAGTGTTGCTTTTCTAGGGTATAAAAGTGGTAATTATGGTTCTAGGGGAATCTTGACAAATAGTGCAATCTTGGGAGGCAATGCTGGAGTGTTTGTTCCTGGCTGAGTGCCAACGATTGCCTACAAGGTCTTACATTCCAGTCATTCAGATGATGCCACATGTCCAGGCACATATGTGCTTTCAGGTGGGGCAAAATACTAACAATCAGTTTGTCCAGGGGGAACTTATGACTGTTTTTTTGCACTATTATTCCAACTTTATTGCGTGTTTGAGCGATTCGTAATTTACAAGTTGGAATACATCTGGCTCAAAGCTCACTTCTTGCAGGGAGCCGTCTCAGTTTATTCTGTCTGGCGGTTGACTTGCCCCTCATCACCTCTGCCCACAGTTTAGACCTTACGCGTGAGTAGTGCTCTGGTGTTTCTCCACAGCTGGGGGTGGTGTTGAGGTAGTGAACGGTGGCATGTGCTGGGAGGCTCTGGGTGGGGGAGACCAAAGCCCAGGCCTGAATTCTGACTCATGACGCACTCGAAACTCAGCTCCTGACTTGCTGGGCCTTGGCGCTGGGAGAGCTGTTGAAGGGAGAACTCAGGGGTGGAGTCTCCCTTCCCAGCAACCTCTCACCTGTTCTGGGGCTGTGCTCCCCAAGTCCTTTGTCTTCCATTCTCTGCTCTTCTTTTCACTTCCTTTCTGCTTCATTATCCTCCCACCTCACAAGCTCTGGGTCTTCCCTTCAGCCTATTTGTGAATATCCCTGAGGATAATGTCTTTTCCATGGCTCCCTGGGTGACACTGGCACCAGCTGCAGCTCGTTAGACGCGCTGGAGAAACAAGCCCCATCCCTGGAGGGCAGGAGGAGTCTGGTTCCTGGCAGTTAGCACAGGAGGGGACCAGGCGTGTCTCTGCGGTGGGAACAATGCAGGGTGTGCCCATGGAACAGTAAGCAAGGCTCTGACCCACCCCCGCCCCCCACCAGAGGTGTAAGAGACCGTCTGCCTCTGGTGGGGACCAAGGCCCCCAGCCTCTCACCATCCAGGGAAGGACAGTGCACTTCCTGCCGGGAAGCTGTTTTCTCTGGAAAAAACCGCCCCACCCAGGCTCCGCCTCTAAAGCTGGGCCCTAACAGCTGAGCTAGGGTCTGCAGGCCAGGGCAGAGGCTTCCCTGTGTGCCCCCAAAACCCATGAGCCCAGAGCAGCACCTCCAGAGTGCAGGCCGTGAGGCTCTGTGGAAGCCGGCCCTGAGGGCCGGGCAGAGGCCTTGAAGAAGCAGGTGCAGAGAGTCTGTGTTCCCTCCGCCGACCCACCTTCCCCTCAGCCCTGTTTTTGGCAAGACCAGCTTCAAAGAGTACAAATTACCTTATTTCTCTTTGGCATCATAGAGAAATAGCCTGTAATCCACCAAGCCAGACGGGACTCAGCCCGTGCTGTGAGCCTCTGCCCTCCTGAGAATCATCCGCTCATCTTTTAAGACGCTGCAGCCTGCCCCTCACTGCCCCCCAGAGGCTAGCAGAGCTCTCATCCCAGCATCTCCAACAAACATACGTCTCTCTTCTTCGGTTGTATTTCTCGTTCCCCGACTTGGCTCTGAGCTCTATGAGGAGAAGAGCTGTATATGTTGAATCTGCCGGGAGGCAGTAGGCCCTAATGAGTGGTTCCTGAGTGAATGAATGAACGAATGGAGGAATGAGGCAGTTAGTCCTCCTCAGACTGAGGCAGAGGTGCAAACAGGAGGGGGATGAGCGCTCAGGTCCATCTCGCCCCTTGGAGGTCCTTGTCAGAGGGGAAACACCCTAGTCTCTTTCTGAGAGAAACTGCCCTGGTCTCTAAGAGGATACACCATCCATGGTCCTCATCTGAGGGGAGAGGCTCTGGTCTCCATCTGAGGGGAGAAGACCTGGTCCCTTTCTGAGGAGAGATACCATGCTGTCTCAATCTTAGGGGAGGCTCCTGGACTCTGTTTGAGGGGAACCCCCTAGTCCTTATATGATAGTAGCACCCTGGTCTTTGTCTGAGGGGAGACACATTAGTCTTCTTCTGAGACAAGTTACCCTGGCCTCCAAGAGGAGAAGCCATGGTCCTCATCTGATGGGAGAGGCTCTAGTCTCCGTCTGAAGGGAGGGCTCTGATCTCCACCTGAGAGGAGAAGACCTGGTCCCTTTCTGAGGAGAGATGCCATGCTCTCTCGGTCTTAGGAGAGGTTCCTGGACTCTGTCTGAGGGGAAAGCCCTGGTCTTTATATGACAGAAGCACCCTGGTCTTTGTCTGAGAGGAGATACCTTAGTCTTCTTCTGAGATAAGCTGCTGTGGTCTTCGTCTGAGAGGAAAATTCACAGTCCTTACCTGAGGGGAGACGTTCTGGTCTCTGTCTGAAGGGAGAGTCCGGGCCTTTTTCTAAGAGAAGTCACTGTGGTCCCTTTCTGAGAGGAGATGCCCTGGTCTTTTTCTGAGACAAGTTGCCCTGATCTCTATCTGAAGGGAGAACCCAGGTCTTTTTCTGAGAGAAGTCACTCTGGTCCCTGGCTGAAGGGAGATGCCCTGGTCCCTGTCTTAGGAGAGAAGCCCTTTGCTTTTTCTGTGAAGAGTCACCTTGGTGACTGTCCCAGTGGGCACTGTCTGAGGAGAGGTGCCTGGGTCTTGGTCTGAGGGAAGTTGCCCTGGTCTTTATATGATAGAAGTCACCGATATCTGTCTGAGGTGGGACGCCCTGGTCTCTGAAGAAGAACCTCGGTCTTTTTTGAGAGAAACTGCCATGATCCCTTTCTGAGGGGAGACGCCCTGGTCTCTGTCTAAGGGGATACAATGACCCCCAGACTCTGCCTGAGGGGAGGGCCCCGGTCTTTATATGATAGAAATCTCCCTCCAACTGACCAGTAGGAGGGGGCTGATCCCATGGCGGACGCTCCTTCCCGAGCCTGATCCTGCCCCTGAAGCCCCAACCAGGCCTGTTCTCCCAAACGTATCTTGGGGACTCACAGGCAGCTGTGTGGCCAAAGGGACTGAGGCCCACACATCGCCCACGTGCCTTGGTCACTGCCGTGTCCTGAGAGTCTGCTCCGAGCCTCTTGCTTTGTGATTCTCAAGTCACAGGCTCAAATCAAGAAGAGAAACTCTGATTTGCATTTCCCCTTGCTTCCCCCTTGAGCTTCCCTTGTGGCTCACAGAGTAAAGAATCTGCCTGCAATGCAGAAGACCTGAGTTTGACCCCCTGAGTTGGGAAGATCCCACTCCAGCATTCTTGGCTGGAGAGTCCCATGGATAGAGCAGCCTGGTGGGCTACAGTCCAGGGGTCACAAAAGGTCAGACACGACTGAGCGACTGACACACTTGCTTCCTCCTACGTGTATCCTCCCCGTAAAGGCAGAAGGGAAAAGGCTTGGGCTGGGTCCTCCCTGACAGGCTTGTTGCCTCCAGAGTAGACAGAAGCCGTGACTTCCTGTGAGTCTGTGAAGCAGGGACCAGGCCACAGCACGCAGGATGCTGAAGAGTCCGCCACCTCTTGTGGGACAGACGAGGACAGTCAGGGCCTCCCTGTGGCCTTCAGGGCCCTGCCCTCAGACGGCGCGGTGGACTGTCCCCATCTACCCAGCTCAGCTCAGCTGGCCACTGCTGTAACTTCTAAAGGTCCCCTGGGGAGGTGACCCTCTTACCTGGCTTTTTGAGGTCAGGCTCTGCGGAGGTGAAGATCCCAGGGGGTTCTGATTTCTGCTTCCCAGTCTGGGAGACGAAGAGTGTCTGGATCCTTTCTGGGAAAGACAGAAAGTTCATCGGCCGCAGGAGGACAGTATCAAGGGGAGACTAGATCCAAACGCCTCCCTCCTCTCCCTCTTGTGCTCCGGGCTGCTGCCTCATGCTTCTTCCTCTTTCTATCTCTCAGAAGTTGTGCTGAGAGAAAACAATGCTGACCATAGGAGGGATCCACCCTGGGCTGGTGTATGCAGCACGTGTGTGTGTGTGTGTGTGTGTGTGTGTGTCTGTGTGTGTGTCTCCAGAGGCTGGAACCACACAGCTCCTCGGATGAACCCCAAGGCAGCCAAGCTCCTGATTGGTGGTTGCCGTGGAGACCCACCTAAGCCTCTTCCACCTGAGCTGTATTATCTGAAGAGGGAGTCTATCTGACCTGACAGTCACCTGAGAAGACCCAGGGGGTGAGAGCGGGCCCGTGTCCAGATGGCCTTCTCCGCCCTGGCCTCCCCCAGCTGGCGCTCAGGATGGCACAAGCTGGGGAGCCAGGGCACGCTCGCCGCACCTTCTGTAGAGCCCTAGGAGGACCTGTTCAGAGCAGATGTTTGCAGCTACCAGCTGGATGGTTCCCGGCCAGAGCACGCTCTTTCCACCCACTCCCTCCGCCAGCAAAGGAGTGATTCAGGTGCCAAGGGCAGGAACGCTCATCTTTAATCACCAGCCCCTCACCTGCCCTCCTCTTGGCTCATGAAAATTCTCTCCTTCCCTCAAGGCAAGCTCAAGTGCACAGAATTCTGATGCTCTGGAGGAGGGGCGAGGCTGAGGAAATAATCCCGGGAGAGGAGGGAGGATAGACTGTGATTACTGACTTTGAGATAAGATGGGGGGCTGGCAGGAGTGAGCCCATTGCTATTCCTCCTGTTGCTATTCTTCCGAGTCCCACATTCGCCTCTGGGCCTCCTGCTTGTCTGTGCCCTGGACACTATCACGTGCAGACTTTTCAGGCTATGGGCCCCGTGTGGGCCAGCCTGCCCCCATCAGACATTAGAAACCGATGCCCGCTGCCCAGGTACCAGGCACCAGGCAGTAGAATGACTTCTGGATATGCCTAGTCCTGATCGTATTGAAAATAAAGCAGAAAGCGTCACCAAGAAGAAACCAAGCCATGCCTGACGAACCACCTCGCTCCAGTCACCTGCCTGCTTGCATGTTTTGACTGCGTGCCTGAGGGCTAGGGCCTTTGCGCTTCCTTTGTGGCTGGATCCATTAGATACATCTGCCTCCCCTACCTCTTCAGCTGCTCAAGGAGGGCTCTGGAGTCAGGAGCTGGGTCATTCACCTCTCTGGACCAGTTCACAGCACAACAGTTCCAGTGATAGGGAAGGTCCCTTGGGGATAGGACACTCCCACACTTTGAGGAGCTTAAGTTGACCTCCTCACACTCACAGATCCATGGTGGCCTCCACCCTCAGGACAAGCCACGGCCAGAGCAACCTGGGGCCGGTAACCAGGAGTCCCCACCTCCTACGGAGCATCCAGGAACATCCCACCACTATGCTGACACAAGGGCAGAAATTCCAAGGAATTTCCGTGCCGGCAGGGAGGGGACCAGTAGGATGAGAAGGCTCTGCTCTCTATTCGGGAAAGTTGCCAGAAGTAGTAAGAAGAGGCCAGTGGCTAAGTCACAAATTCATTCATGCAGCACATGTGTCCAGAGTACTCTTCTGTGCCGGCAGGATACCAGGTGCTGGCTGAGGGTTCACAGTTCTCTTCCTCACCCATCTTGCTCCACACTTCCCAGCCAAGGCCCCTTGAAGCTGGGTCAGATGAGGAGAAGATGGAATTTTGGGGATTTCCCTGGTTGTCCAGTGGTTAGGACTCTGTACTTTTCACCACTGAGGGCACGGGTTTAATCCCTAATTAGGGAACTAAGATTCTGCAAGCCTCGAGGCACAGCCAAAGAAGAAAAAAAAGAAAGAAGTATTTAAAAAAAGAAGAAGAACATGGAATTCTTAGAGGAGAGTGCAGAGTAGGGACAGAATTAGAGTTTGGCACTACATGCCTTTTTCTTCCTGCTGTATAATCTTGGGTCAAGTACAGACCATTCTATTTGAATGAAAAAACTCATCCCATGGATTAGGCTTAAAACCTCACCCTCAAACACACACACACACACACACACAATCAATGTAAATGAGATCATGCCAGCTCTGAGCCATTAAAGGAAGATCCGTCTGCAGTGGGGTGTTAAGGACTCCTGACCTGTGACCCTGGGGAACGCACACACAGATGACCAGTTAGTTTCTCAGTGTCCCCCCTGCCAACACAGCTGGCCCCTTCTCTGTACGTTTCAGTGACACCTATGACCAGAGGAGGGGGTTATGCCCTTCTTCTCCCCCCCTCTCCCACCGCCTTGACACCATCACTCAAAGACAGCTTGGTGTCTGTGCTGACTGCTCATCTCTTTTCATCCATTAGCCTGTGGAGGCTTCGTGATTATCCACGCTGAGTGTGAGCTTTACTGGGGAGAGAAAGTGGTGGTGGTTTTTGGGTTTTTTTTTTCTCATTTGGCATCCATCAAAGTCGCTGAACTGTAGTTAAATATTCAGCAACCATTCAAATGGAGAAACACCAGCAGGGCTGTGACATTGCCTCACAGATGGCATTTGATTAATAAATTGGAGATGTGGAATTACGAAGCCACTGGGTGCAGGACTGGATTAAAAACTGCGAGGAGATTGGAGGAGAGCCCTGATCTCAGATGTCAGGCTGTGCGGTGAGCTGCTCTTCCCGGTCCCTCCTCTCTGACTTCCTTCCAGGCCGTGGGAGCCAGTCCAAACCGTTTCTAAGCACTCTGTCGTGCATTGGGTTTTCAGAGCCTACAGAGGGATAAAAGTGACATAGTAGTCATAGGCACAGACCAGACTCACATTTACCTGTGCCTCCTTGGGAACGGCTACCCACTCCAGCATTCCTGGAGAATGGACATGGACAGAGAATCCCATGGACAGAGGAGCCTGGCGGGCTACAGCCCACGGGGTTGCAGAGTCGGACACAACTGAGTGGCTAACACTTTCACTTTTCTCCCTCTGAGCAGCCCTCTTTCCACATTTCCTTCTCCAGCCAGAGGAAGCATTGCAGATGACTGCAGGAAAATGAGAGCCTCACCTTCTCCCAGCTGGCTTGCTTAAGTCCCTGCTTCCTTACTCTCTCCTTCTTGCCCCTCTTCTCCATTTAGCCTCAACTGTTTTTTTGTTGTTTGTTTTTTTTTTTTTCAAATCTGTATCATCTGTTTATATACCTAAAATAACGAAAGGGAACTAAGGAGAGAGACATAATACATCTCTCATTCATTTACTCACTAGGTGTCTGTTGACCATCTACCCTGTGCTAGACAGTACCTTGATGCCCCATTTCTATGGAATTCACTCACCACTGACTTCTTTTAGATTTTGCCCTCTGGTTTGACTGATCTTGAGAGCCTGGGCAAAACTGGCTAGCTGTCCATCAAAGATTCATGCCCCTCTTCCAGAGTGAGACATGCTTTGGGGAAGCTGCTGTCCAACCAGGGACCCCATTACCCAGCCTCCCTCACATCCATACAGGGCCATGTGACAATGAAATGTGGATGGAAGGCCGGGCTTATGAAACACTCCTGTGCAATTCTCTACCTTCCATCTTTCTCCCACTTGCTGATGGTCGGTAAGGACTCTGAGGCCCCGAAGGGTGGTAGAGACCCAATTTTGAAAGACCCCAGGTCCCTAAGTTACTATGTGGCAGGCCACCCATCAGTCATCCATGTTGAACTCTAATATGTGCAAGCAATGTATTGGGTCAAACACTAAGACTTGGGGCTTCTCTCTCACAGTGATTGGCATGCTCATGATTAGTGCAAACCCTGTGGGAAGGGATGGATTTGGAAACTTTCTGCCTTCCTTGGTTCCTAGACATCAGAGATCTTCTTGATGGGTCCCCTCTGGGTTCTCCATCTTCATCCCAAAGAAACAATTACTCTACCCCATCTTGTCTCATGCCTTTGTGCGCAGTGCACACTCTGTCCCAAATGCCGGAGGTCAGGGGGCTGTCTTACTCATCCCTGGAAATCTACCCCAGTGTTAAGCCTCAGTGAACCTTCTGTCTGCCCAGCTGCTCCCTCCGCTCCAGTCTGCAAAGCTTCATTCTTCTCTCTGTATATACAATCAATCCTCATTACTCACAGTTGCAAAGCTGTCTACTCACTAAAATGTATTTGTAATCCCCAAATCAATACTTGAGGCACTTTTGTGGCCATTCTGGACATGTGCAAAGTGTTAAAAATTTGACATTCCCAACTGAAGTGAAATGAGGCCATCTCCTGTCTTCCTGTTTTGACTCTCAGACAGTCAATAAATATCCTTCCCCTGGCCTATTTAGTGTCCACTTTCTGCCTTTTGCTGGTGATTTTGCTGTCTAAAATGGTCCCCAAGTGCAGTGCTGGAGTGCTGTCTACCGTTCCCAAGTACAAGAAGGCTGTGATGTGTCTCTCAGAGAGAATTCATGGCTTAGATGCACTTCACTTCAGTTGCTCAGTTGTGTCCAACTCTTTGCAACCCCATGAACCACAGCACGCCAGACCAACTCCCAGAGTCCACCCAAACCCATGTCCATCGAGTTGGTGGTGCCATCCAACCATCTCATCCTCTGTCATCCCCTTCTCCTCCTGCCCTCAATCTTCCCCAGCATCAGGGTCTTTTCAAATGAGTCAGCTCTTCTCATCAGATGGCCAAAGTACTGGAGTTTCAGCTTCAGCATCAGTGAACACCCAGGACTGATCTCCTTTAGGATGGACTGGTTGGATCTCCGTGCAGTCCAAGCGACTCTCAAGGGGCTTCTCCAATACCACAGTTCAAAAGCATCAATTCTTCAGTGCTCAGTCTTCTTTATAGTCCAACTCTCACATCCATACATGACCACTAGAAAAACCATAGCCTTGACTAGACTGACCTTCGTTGGCAAAGTAATGTCTCTGCTTTTTAATATGCTGTCTAGGTTGGTCATAACTTTCCTTCCAAGGAGCAAGTGTCTTAATTTCATGGCTATAATCACCATCTGCAGTAATTTTGGAGCCCAGAAAAATAAAGTTCAGCCACTGTTTCCACTGTTTCCCCATCTATTTGCCATGAAGTGATTGGACTGGATGCCATGATCTTAGTTTTCTGAATGTTGAGCTTTAAGCCAACCATTCCACTCTCTCTCCTCTTTCACTTTCATCAAGAGGCTTTTTAGTTCTTCCTCACTTTCTGCCATAAGGGTGGTGTCATTTGCATATCTGAGGTTACTGATATTTCTCCCGGCAATCCTGATTCCAGCTTGTGCTTCTTCCAGCCCAGCGTGTCTTGTGATGTACTCTGCATATAAGTTAAATAAGCAGAGTGACAATATACAGCCTTGATGTACTCCTTTTCCTATTTGGAACCAGTCTGTTGTTCCATGTCCAGTTCTAACTGTTGTTGTTTCCTGACCTGCATACAGGTTTCTCAAGAGACAGGTCAGGTGGTCTGGTATGCCCATCTCTTTCAGAATTTTCCACAGTTTATTGTGATCCACACAGTCAAAGGCTTTGGCATAGTCAATAAAGCAGAAATAGATGTTTTTCTGGAACTCTCTTGCTTTTTTGATGATCCAGTGGATGTTGGCAATTTGATCTCTGGTTCCTCTGCCTTTTCTAAAACCAGCTTGAACATCTGGAAGTTCACGGTTCACGTATTGCTGAAGCCTGGCTTGGAGAATTTTGAGCATTACTTTACTAGTGTGTGCACTTCATTTAGGCATTAAGTTGAAAGTTATAGTGCTGTTGGCTGTTTGAGTTCAATGTTAATGAATCAACAATGCACAAAAATAAGAAGTCTTTGAACAGGAATACACAGAAGACAAGGTTGTGTACTGACTGGCTGATGAAAATGTCCTGACTAGAGGCTTGCAGGAACCTAACCGTGTGTTTCCCCTAGGAGCAGTGGTTCAGGCCTGGCAGTGACATTCAGAACGTGATAACTTAAATAGTGAGACTCAGTGGAGCATCACACTGTTAGCTGAACCTCCCTGCAGAATAAGGCCTCCTCGAGGGCTACGAGCCCAAGCCCCAGCATGTGGTGAGAGGTGATCCAGAGCACCCTGAGCCCCTTGTCTGCACCCAGCAAACACCCTGGACCTGCCTCTGTCCTCCTGAGCCTGAGATGAGCTGTCACAGGCTCACGGACCCACAGACCCAGACATATGCAGACAGGAGTGGGCTGTGAGGGGCTGAGGTCACCCAAGGGTGGGAATGTGCAGAGGCCAGCAGAAGCGGGTGATGTGGGGGCTGTGGGAGGGTGGTCTGGGAGCCTGGGCACTCGACAGTGTGGGAAGCCAGTACAGGTCCAGGGGTAAGAAAGCAGGAAATGCTTCCGCTCAACCCGGAATGCTTCTGGGAGGAGGCTGAATATCATCAAATCAACAGGAGAGAGGAGCCAGGATGTGCCCTGCATTAGAGGGATAAAACCTGAAATTACACGAGCTGATGTGGGCCCTCTGGGTGGGTACTGATGTGGGGCCTGAAGGGATGCCTCGGGCCTGGGAAGGAAAAGAGGTGGTGTTAGTGAAAGAAAACGAGCAGCTGTGCCGCGCAGGGTGAAACAAATTGTCACATGTGGATCTGAATGTGGATTCTGAAATCAGTTTCCAAAGAAGAATGCCGGTGAGTCCAGACCAATAGTAGCAGCTCGGTAGTTAGCACACTGCCTGGCTCCCGGAATAGTGCCCCGACTGATGACAGAGACGGAGGAATTGTTTGGGAATCCTGACTTGATGGTGGGGAGTCACGACACCCCCGGGGGAGGAGCAGAAAGGAGGGGAAGCTGATTTGGCATCCTTTGGCGGTGTGGATGGGGAGGGCGCGGGGTCTTCCTGACTCCCAGGAGGACAGGCCCAATGACCAGCCCCACACACAGAGGATGGGTTTAGTGAGAGTGAAAGTTGCTGCTTTCAAGGACTTGAAGCAAAAAAAACTTTATCCATTTATTTTCTAGCCGGCAGCTTCTCTGTTTCCACTGAGTTCACATATTTTATTGACATACATGAAGCTCAGAGAAAACCAAAGAGCTTCTTTTGAGCCGGCTCATTTCTTCAAAGGGTGGTCGAATTCAGACTGCCTGCCTTTCTTGGTTCCCTCAGCAAGCTGAAAACAGACATGCACATAATAGTTTGACCCGTAAGAACGAAAGCCTCTTTCTCTATTTAAAGTTAGGAAGCATCTCTTGGGGAATGTGTACTGCCAACTATCTGGACTACACTATACAGGGTGAAAACAAATTGTCCAAGACCACGATTGTGGGACTTGACTTATTTGTTTTGTGACTTCACCAAAGAAGGACTCAACATAGACATCCAACCTCAGAGACTTTCCTGGTAGTCCAGTGGTTGGGAATCCACCTGCCAACACAGGAGACGTGGGTTTGATCCCTGGTTGGGAGGCAGCCAAGTAAATAAATAAATAAATATTTTAAAAAAGAAATCCAATCTCATAATTCATTGTTAGAGTAATTATGCCCATGAGGGAAAATAAGTTGCAATCATCTTGCAATTTGCACTGCACCTGGAAGTTTACAAAACACTTCCCCATTCTCGGTCTCATTTTACTAACAAATACTGCTCCTCCCTCACAGAGCCTGATGAGGAGGGCAGACAGAGTCCTGTGTGCTGTCAGGAACACTCAGGGCTCACCCTCTGCATTCCAGTAACCATTTGCTCCCTGATGTCTGGGATGAACCACCCAGAACCATTCTGATTCTCCTGGGATATCCTCGGGTGAGATGCGGGGGCCTCTTCAAAGTCTCTTCTCTCTAGTTTCAAACCAAGGCTGAGCACTTGTTGGTTGTGTGAGCCTAGCTTTGTGTCCCAACTTCTCTGAGCCCCAGCTAGAATTTGGAATCATTGATACCTTCCCTGTAGAGCTGCTGTGAGGATTAGAGGAAATGTGTAGGTAAAGCATCTTCTGCATTGCTCTGCTTAGAATAGCTCCTCAGTAAACAGCAGCTAGAATTTCCCTGGTGGTCCAGAGAATAAGACTCCGTACTTGCAATGCAGGGGCACAGGTTCAATCCCTGGTCGGGGAGGTTCCGCCCGCCACAGATCAGGTTCTGTGTCACTGCACTGGCGCGTTCAGGAGCAGTCCTCAGCCCCAGTCTCCTCAACTCTCTCTAACAACAGACACCCCAACAGTACAGACCTTAGTTCTGGGGGAAGCAGCAGGGCAGTGACCTGGCTCCCTCATTCCCAGCCCCCTCCCCAGACTCTGCCGGAGCCCTCAGGACAACGAGGTGCCACTGGAGAGAACTCAGACCTGGCCCCAGGGGCAGCTTCTGGCTGTGGAGGGCTCAGCTGGGGTCCCGTTGTCTCCCACCAAACTCCTAGGCCAACCCCTGAAGTCCCAGACTGTATGCAGAAAGAGGCTTTGCTCCCTGGGCTGCTTTCGGGGCCTGACCTAGGGGCTCTGTGAGATTCGGGGTGGGGAGGCTCAGAGTCCTCCCTGAATATTGGGAAACCATCACTCTGGCCCGTGTTTGTTCGAGAAAGTGAAAGTGTTAGTCACTCAGTCGGGTCTGATTCTTTGTGACCCCGTGGACTGTAGCCCACCAGGTTCCTCCATCCATGGAATTCTCCAGCCAAGAATACTGGAGTGGGTTGTCAGTTCCTTCTCCAGGGGATCTTCCCGACCCAGGGATCGAACCTGGGTGTCCTGCCCTGCAGACAGATTCTTTACCATCTGAGCCACGAGGGAAGCCCAGGGGCTCTGTGAGACTTGGGGTGGGGAGGCTCAGTGTCCCCCCTAAATCTTGGGGAACCATTACTCTGGCCCGTGTTTATTTGTGCAAACCCAGATGTTACGACAAAGTGAGGCTGGCAGCCACGTCCTGGATGCCCTTAGTCAGATGTCTGACTTTACAATTCTAGGAGAGACTCATGGTGGCTTCCATGGTGCTCAGTCTCTTTAACACTGTATCAGGAGGAAGGGCCGGGTCCTTTCTGAGACCCTAGTGAAACCAACTGGTGTCATTTCAGGGGGCTCCAAAGAGCTCCAGTACCATAGTCCTTTATGTCTCAGAGGAGAGGAGATTCAATGAGAGCAAAGAGGTAGATAAGAGATTTATAGAGTAGGACACTTGTGAGGCTTACAAGTGGATGGGTGAGAAATGCCACGCCCTGAGAACTTAATGGGCTAGTTGTATAATCAAAGGAAAAGTCGGGTGTGTGTGGGGGAAAGACCTTCCTTGTCTTTCTTGAGGAGAGGTCACATTTCCCCCATCAGTTCCCCGCCTAGGAAGGGCAGGGAAGCTTACTTACCCCTCCCTAGATGGTCAGGCCAGGACTGTCGTAGCTCTTGGGGAAAATACTTTCAGGTCTCAGCATAATGAAGGACTTTCATTCTGAAAAGTCAATTTTCATAAATGGTTGCTTTTTTTGTGCACAGAGCCTGTTTTGTGGGTCATTTACTTGATGACACCATTGGGCAGGTTGTGGGCCTTATTTTCTACTGTTGTTTTATTGTTTGGGGGCATGTCCCGTGCTTCTGTTGCATGATTTTGTTGCTACACAAGACTGCTTTTTTGAGTAAACATTAACTTACAGGGGTCTCCCATATTTTTCTACGTACAATCCCCTGGTGGGATGAACTATTTAATCATCTATTTTGTGCCTTCATTCTGTCCTTATCAATAGCATGGCTGGCCTCTGCAAGGCCACGGACATTTCATCCCACCTCATTCTCACAGTGGCCCCACGATGGTGTTCTTCGTGTCCCCATTTTGCCAGTGAGAAAACAAAAGCTCAGAGAATGGCTGTTGAAAGTTTCAGAGCTGAAACTGGCCAACTCTGAAGGCCAGAACCTTTGAGTTACACCAGGGGCTGGAGCTGTGACCCGTGGTTCCAGCAGTGACTGCACTGAGCCACAGGCCCGCTCGAGGTGATGGATCGGGGATGGAGCCTGGTTCCTAAGGGGGCTGGACCTGTGGCCAGGGCCTCATTCCCATGACTTTTTGAGACAAGGAGCCAACACCAGACAAGACTGCCATCCCCCCGCCCCGCACCATGCACCCTGACCCAGAGCCCCAAGTCCACAGAACTGTCCAGCGAGATGCCCCCAGTCACCCTCCTTGCCTCCTCCTTCTCAACCCTTATTCACTGGGGCAAACTCAGCCACCCCCAGCTCCCTCGTCTGAGGGAACGGACAAAGGAAGCCCTGAACAGCAGCGCTCAGAATTCCCCGCTGAACCCTGAGGCCCCTACCTGCTAACACAGAAGGCGGGCGCCACACCTGAGCGGCTGCTCAGAGAGCTTGGCGGAGCTCCTCCGGCCCGCCTGTCCCCGGGGCACCTGAGCCAGTGCGCATGGCAACCAGAGCCACCTGCCCCGTTACCCGGCATCAGCCCGCTCTCAGACCGCCCTCCCCCACAGCCGAGCAGATGCAGAGGCACTCAAGCTGAGGTTCCAGCTGGGAGACCAGGCTATTGTACTCATCACACACAGGGCTACTCTGTCCCCAGGGGCTCACTGAGGCCCCAGCGCCCCAGTGTCCTAGGGCGGCTTCCCACTGTGGGATCTTGACATTTGGTGCTATCAAACGATGCTTGTTGATAATCCATCTTCTGCCAAAGACTGCCTCATACACGGTAGGCACTACACACATTGGTTAATATATATGTATTTATATATAATTACGGCTTCCCTGATATTCTCAGTGAAGAATCAGCCTGCAATGCAGGCTTGGAGATCCTGGTTGGAGATCCTTGGTTGGAGATCCTGGTTCGATTCCTGGATCAGGAAGATCCCCTGGAGAAGGGATAGGCTACCCACTGCAGTATTCTTGGGCTTCCCTTGTGGCTCAGCTAATAAAGAATCTGCCTGCAATGTGGGATACCTGGGTTCGATCCCTGGGTTGGGAAGATTCACTGGAGAAGGGAAAGGCTACCCACTCCAGTATTCTGGCCTGGAGAATTATATGGACTGTGTAGTCCATGGGGTCTCAAAGAGTCGGACACAACTGAGCAACTTTCTCTTTCATAATTATATGCAATACAAGATCAAACTAAAATTTTTTAAAAATAGATACTAAGACCCAGACTCGAGACTTCCCTGGTGGTCCAGTGGTTGACTCTGGGCTTCCATTGTAGGGGGCACAGGTTTAACCCCTGTTGGGGAACTAAGATCCTACAACCTGTGTGGTGTGGCAAAAAGAAAAAAGGACAGTTCTTAGACCCAGACCATGGTCTTAAAATTCCATTTATCCCCAAAACTAATGGTTTCTTGGAAAGAAGCTGATTCCAGGTCTGGGCAGAAAACATACAAATGAACCCAGATCTTGGTAGAGTATGTAGCAAGGAAACAATCAAAGGTGGCTAGGGACTATAGACTGGATGGTAATGTTGGATCTAAGTGGTATTATGAAGTACCCAGCCATGTTAGGGAGATGGCAAGGACCTATGGGCAGACTCTCAGAAATGTTGGCAACCTCTAGAAGCTGATGGGGACCTCCAGCCAGCAAGAAACCAGGGTCCTCAGTTCCAGAACCTCAAAGAAGTGCTTCTGTCAGCGACTTGATTGAGCCTGGAAGCAGAGTCTTCCCCAGTCACGTTTTCAGATGAGAACACATCCCAGCTGACACCTGGATGGTAGTCTGGAGTTTCTAAGCAGAGGACCCAGTAAATTTGTGGTACTATTGTTACACAGCAAAAGAACACTAATACAGTTTTCCATTTCTGTCCCAGGCCACAGGTAGGGAAGGCAACACCCCTTCCCCCACCTACCCTTGTCCCAGTACACATATTCCCAGCTAGGTGAACACTGAGGACCATAGCGGCTTGGACCCAGGAACTGCGGAGGAGGCGAGACAATGCTCATGTCTCCTCAAGCCCCCTCCCCACAGGAGGCTGGCCCACCTGCCACAGCCTCTCTAGACAGAAAGGCAGCAGAATCGTTCCTCACAGGAACGCAGGAAGAAGCCAGGGGCTGCCTGGAGACGAGCAGTTGGACCAGACCAGGATAGATCGTGTGCCTGTGACATGCGTCAGCGCCTCCACCTTCTCCAAGGCAAAACTGCCAAGGCCACTCACTTGTGGCTTTTCTGGACAAACTGGGGAAAGATGGGAAGGAGTCATGAAATGTAGAGAGTCCCAAAATCCTCAGGAGGGGGTGGGGGATGAGGAGGCTGAGGGAGGCTCCCCCTAGCCTCCTCCTCCTGCCCCTGGGGTTTGCCTCCACACCCTTTCTCTTCCTGTAGCCTGAGGCATCCTTCCGTCAGACCTTCACAACTGATCTTGTCTCTCTGCTCCAAAAAGAAAAACCAGGCCACTTCCTCCCTGACACTCTCTAAGGCACGCAACCAATCACCACCTGCTCCGAGATATCTCTACAACCATGTTTTATTTTCTTCACAACACTACCATCTGCAGTAGCTATGTATTCTTTTTGCTATTATCTGTCCTTACTTGTCCCACTAGAATGCAAACTCAACCCTTATCTGTCTCCTTCGTGGTTATTTCCCTGAGCATGCATCACAGTGCAAGCCTCCAAGAATTATTTGTTGAATGAATGAGCTCTTACTCAAGGCAGTACCATTCTAGTGCTTCTGATGTCGTGGTATCTCATTGGAAGCACACTGATGCTGGCAGGGCCACCTCTCAGCCCTGCGCACTCGGCCGAGGGGTCATTTCACAGGCTCTGAGCCCAAACATCAGGCTTTGAAACCCTGGTCTGTCTCTTCCTATCTTTGTGATGTGTGTGGTAGGGGATGGTGGCAGGGGGCAGCTGGGGAGCGGGGCGGTGTTTCTGTGCCCCATGGCATTCAGGATCTTAGTTCCCTGACCAGGAGGGAAGCGCGGTGCCCTAACCACTGGGATGGTAGGGAATTCCCTAAACCTTAATTTCTTCATCTGTAAAACAAAATCATAATAACACTACCTACCTTGGAGATTACTATGAGAATTAAAAGAGATTAGCACAAAGAGTCTGGCACAGAACAAATAATAAATATCTTTTTCAGCCTCAAACCAACAGCACACCAACTTTTAACAACAGACAACACTTTCTTGCCCTGCTAGCTACCCTCTCTCTTGGCTTTTTATCTTTTGTTTTATTTTTCCCCTACTTTTGTTTCTCCTTTGTCCTGTTGCTCTGCCCTCAGTTCAGTTCAGTTCAGTCGCTCAGTTGTGTCCAACTCTTTGGGACCCCATGGACTGCAGCATGCCAGGCCTCCCTGTCCATCACCAACTCCCAGAGTTTACTCAATCTCATGTCCATTGAGTCGGTGATGCCATCCAACCATCTCATCCTCTGTCATCCCCTTCTCCTCCTGCATTTAATCTTTCCCAGCATCAGGGTCTTTTCAAATGAGTCAGTTTTGGCAGCAGGAGGCCAAAGTATTGGAGTTTCAGCTTCAGCATCAGTCCTTCCAATGAATACTCAGGACTGATTTCCTTTAGCATGGACTTGTTGGATCTCCTTGCAGGCCAAGGGACTCTCAAGAGTCTTTTCCAACACCACAGTTCAAAAGCATCAGTTCTTCAGTGCTCAGCTTTCTTTATAGTCCAACTCTCACATCCATACATGACTACTGGAAAAACCATAGCTTTGACTAGATGGACCTTTGTTGGCAAAGCAATGTTTCTGCCTTTTAAATGTATTTATTTATTTATTTTTGTCTCTGCTTTTTAATATGTTGTCTTAGGTTGATCATAGCTTTTCTTCCAAGGAGCAAGCATCTTTTAATTTCATGGCTGCAGTCACCTTTTGCAGTGATTTTGGAGTCCAAGAAAATAAATTTTCTCACTGTTTCCCTATCTATTTGCCATGATGTGATGGGACCGGATGCCATGATCTTAGTTTTCTGAATGTTGAATTTTAAGCCAAATTTTTCACTCTCTTCTTTCACTTTCATCAAGAGAATCTTTAGTTCTTCTTCGCTTTCTGCCATAAGTCTGGTATCATCTGCATATGTGAGGTTATCTTTTTTTTTTTTTCCTGAGGTTATCTTTATCTGTAGGAATGTTCTTTTTCATTCTTGATATTGGCTGTCAGTTTGATATTGGGCTTATTTTCCTTAATCAGTATCAACAGAAGTTTGTCATTTTTACTGGTTTTTTTTCAAGGTCCATTTCTAGATTTGTTTGTCCTCTCATATATGTATTTTCCCTGCATCTTTTTAAATCAAAGCATAATTTATACATAATAAAGTGCACAGACTTTAGGTGTGTACCATTCTCTGAGTTTTAATAGTTGCATTTACACTGTATGCCCAACATTTTGAGTCAATATACAGAAACATTTATCGCCCCAGAAAGTTCCTTCTTGCTTCTTCTAGTTAATTCCCCACCCTCCCCAGAGGCAACAACTGTTTCGACTTCTATCTCCATAGATTAGTCTTGCCTCTTCTAGAAATTGATATAAATGAAATCATACAGTGTACTCTCTTTTGCATATGGCTTCTTTTGCTCAATAATTTTTTTAAATAATTTCAAATTTAAAGAAAAGTTGCAAGAGTGGTAAAAAGAACTCCATATCCTTCCTTCTCACCCAGATTTCCACAACTGCTAACATTTCATTTGCTCACTTCCTCCATTTTTCTAGTTTTCCATATAATCCATTGTCATTGGTCTTTTTCCTATGTCATTTGAGAATAACCTTCAGACAAAAATGCCCCATTACCCTTAAGTACTTCAGTGTGGGCATCCCCCAAAACAAGAGCCCTCCCCTCCAGGCTCCAGGTGTGAACACAGGAGGCGGGGACAACCAGGGGTCCACCTGGAGTCTTGTCTCCTACAACCAGAACCTAGAGTTCATAATAAGTATAACTGCTCCTCCTTCCATGATGTACTTAAAAAAAAAATCATTTGGGATTTATTTTCTGTTGGAGAATGATTTCTTTCTCCTGTGAATACAGTCATTCTTGACAAGAGTCAATGTGGTGTCCTGCTCTTCTCCACCAAGGCTGTCCCCAAAACTACAGCTGGACAATTGAACATATGCTCTCCAGGGACTTTGAATCTGGACAGATTCATGCAAAGGATGGAAAGCCGCATCTTTGGTACAGGGGCGAATCTCTTTTGGCATGTCAGGAATTCACATACCTCCATAAGGGTTGCAAAGAAAGGCATGGGGGTGCTCTCTAGGTAAACAGAGGCTTCAGGTCAGAGGTGAATTAGAACTAAAGAAAGACGGCAAAAAAAAAAAAAAGGAAAAAAGAAAGAGGGCTTCCCTGGTGGCTTAGTGGTAAAGAATCCTCCCGCCACTGTAGGAGACGCAGGTTCGATCCCTGGGTCGAGAAGATCCCCAGAAGCGCCTGGGAAATCTCATGGACAGAGGAACCTGGAGGGCTGCATGGAGTCGTGGGGGAAAAAAAAAAAAAAAGACAAAAGGAGGAGCACCGTTTGTTGGGCTGGTATGGGGCGCGGGGCGGGGAGCCCTGCTGGCTGGCAGAGGGGCAGAACCTATATAGACAGTTCTCAAACTTGAGCTTGCCTCAGAATCCGCCAGAGGGCTTGTCAAAAACCCAGATTGCTGGGCCCATCCCCAAAGCTTCTGCGGTTGGGACCAAAAGTTGGCCCAGTCCAGAGCCCTCTACTTTGAGCGACAGCGACATCTTGTGGTGAGGATGGGAACGAACCTTGCCTGCGCTGAACCTCAGCCCCGGCGGTGCCCTTGGGTCCAGGATGGTGAGGACGGCCCCATGGTCGCCGGACGGCCCAGTCCTTGCCCCAGAGCGTGCTGGGCACTGACTGCCTCATTTTATTCTAGAGACAGGTAGGCCTAATCTTGTTTCCCGGAACTTTCAACTTCATTTCAAATTACTTCCATCTTGATTTTTGTCAATAAAATTTCCCCCTGATCTTTCTACTCCCCAAAGGTCAAAGCCCATGAATCCACATACTAAAGTCTCGGCCACACATGGGATGGCTCCGGTGTCAGGAGACTGACTTCTGGAATGAAAAGCCTCACTGAACAATCGCTTTCAGCCCAAAGGAGCATTTTATGATACGAGCTATAAATATCCCTGGAAGCTTGGCATGGGTCTTTGGCAGGATCTTCTAACTGATTAAGGCTGCAGTAATGACGCGTGAGTGGGTGGAGAAGAGGGCCTGTAGGCCTGGGCAGTGCCCCCCGTATTTCCTCTGCTCTAGTAGCTGCTAACGTGGTAGAATGGGGTGTAAGGATTTCCGGAGCCGAGCAGTTGCTGGGAAGTAAACTCTCACTTGGCTTGTGTCTGAAAGTTCTGGGTTTCATTCCTGGCCCCGCCTCTGAACTGTGAGCCTGGGGCACCTCACCTCCGATAGACTGAGTTTGTTCATCCGGAAAACGGGGGTGGGGGGTGAAACCAGTCACTTATGTGAAAGTGTCCTGCAGGGTCTGGCATATGGAGGCGGCCCTGGACGAGCTCTGGGTCAGAGGAGACCAGCGTGTGGCACCCTGATGCCAGGCTAGGAGGGTGCCCGGGAGGGAGGCGCTGGGAGGCGTCTAGCAGTGAACGGTTCCCTCCCCACCCCCACCCCCATCCCACCCCATCCTCCCAATCCCCCCACCTCCCATTCCACCTGCCCACCCCCACCCAGGCGGGCACCCCTGACCCTCCCTGCCCTTCCTCACCTGCCCTGGCAGAAGGAGCAGCTGGACGCACCTCCCAGCTGCCTCCCTGTCTGTGTCCTGCGTGACAGGAGGAGAAATTAATTATTAATCACCAGGTTAATGGAGCAGTCAGGGTGCAAAGGCAGTGGGGTGCTGCCAACAGTCCGGGTGACCCCAGGGTCTGGGGGGAAGAGGGGCATAGGCCACCCCCTGCAGCTCCCCACTCTGCACTGTGCTGGCAGGGTGCTGGTGCTGGGTGTTAAGTCACTGTGGCCTCCGCAGTCCTCCCTACTGTGACCTCCCCCCCAACCACTGGCTCACTGCCCTCGGCCCCCAGCATCCTCTGCACCCCTCACCCCCAGATGCTTCCCATGTGCCTGTGGCTCCCTGGGCCCTGGGTGCAGGGCCTGCGGTGCTGTGAGATGTGAGTGAGTGAGAAAGTGACGCCTTCCCCCAAACCATAACCCTCCCCAGAGAAGACTAGGCCACCTCAGACTTACCACCCACCCCCCACACACCCCATTTCCTGTCCTGAACCTGCCCAGTTTCACCGAGGTCAGGAGGTAGAGAAGGTCAGTCTCTTGCCTTCCAGAAAGTGGAACTCTCTGTGATGATGGAAATGTCCCATATCTGTGAGGCCCCTTGCAGTAGCTAGTGAGTGAGTGAGTGAAGTCACTCAGTTGTGTCCGACTCTTTGCGACCCCATGGACTGTAGCATACCAGGCTCCTCTGTCCCTGCTAGGGAGCACTCCAAATGTTTAACTTGTGAAACTGAGGAATTTTTTTTATTTCATCTTATTTTTATAAACTTAAATTTATTTATTTGGCCATGCCGGTGACTTGCGGGAACTTAGCTCCCCAACCAGGGATTGAACCTGGGGCCCCAGCAGTGGAAGTGGGGAATCCTAATCACTGGACCACCAGGGAATTCCCTGAGCTGAAATTTAACTAACCGCAGGTGGCCAGTAGCTCTAAGCATGCCCCCATCTCTCCTCCATTAGCCCCTCCCCCCAAAACAAATTGTTCTGGAAAAGATCAGTTAAATTAATGGTAATAAGAGATGTGTAACTAACATGTGGTTACAAGCCTCTTTTTGGTGGGCTCCAAAAATCTGGGCTCCAAAATCACCTCAGATGGTGACCGTAGCCACGAAGTTAAAAGACGCTTGCTCCTTGAAAGAAAAGCTATTACAAACCTAGACAGCATATTAAAAAGCTGAGACATTACTTTACCGACAAAGGTCCGTATTGTCAAAGCTATGGTTTTTCCAGTAGTCACGCACAGATATGAGAGTTGGACCATAAAGAAGGCTGAGCACTGAAGAATTGATGCTTTTGAACTGTGGTGTTGGAGAAGACTCTTGAGGGTCCCTTGGACTGCAAGGAGATCCAACCAGTCCATCCTAAAGGAGATCAGTCCTGAGTATTCATTGGAAGGACTGATGCTGAAGCTGAAAGGCCAATACTTTGGCCACCTGATTTGAAGAGCCAACTCATTTGAAAAGACCCTGATGCTGGGAAAGACTGAAGGCAGAAGGAGAAGGGGATGACAGCGGATGAGATGGTTGGATGGCATCACTGACTCGATGGACATGGGTTTGAGCAAACTCCCGGAGATGGTGAAGGACAGGGAAGCCTGGCGTGCCGCAGTCCATGGGGTTGCAAAGAGTCGGATGTGACTGAGTGACTGGACAACAACTAATATAAGACAGAGCAGCACGACCTCCCTCCTCGGGGTCAGGACTTCACACTAAAGCAGCAGCTGCAGAGACTGGCAGTAGGTTCAGGGGGCCGGGCGCTCTCCCAGTACCTCAAGGCCTTGTTCTGTGAAGGCCATTCCTGAGGATAAAGCCTTCATGGGTGTCAGGAGAGCTCCCCCAATTCTGACCAGCAGACCACCAGTGGAGATGCTCCAGAATTTCGGTATATCCCATCTCCAAATCCCAGAGAATTCTCTTTTCTTAAACTCCCCAGTGATGAGGTCAAGGAGGTCACTTAACATTTAATGTGGGCCCCACCTGCCAGCCCTGTTCCCCCAGCCCCCCGACGCCAGTGCTTCACCAACGCCCACCGTCTGTCCCTTTTACTCACCTGCACCCTCTCAGCCACCCCTTAGGGTTCAAGGGGTCAGACTGGGGGAAAGCTCAGGGATCACGTGGGCAGATTTGCCCTCCACAGTCTGAGTCCTTTGGACAGCCAGGAGATGCAACCAATCCATCCTAAAGGAAATCAGTCCTGAATATTCATTGGAAGGACTGATGCTGAAGCTGAAACTCCAATACTTTGGCCACCTGATTCAAAGAACTGACTCAATGGAAAAGACCTTGAGGCTGGGAAAGCTTAAAGGCAGGAGGAGAAGGGGACGACAGAGGATGAGATGGTTGGATGGCATCACTGACTCAGTGGATATGAGTTTGAGCAAGCTTCAGGAGTTGGTGATGGACAGGGAAGCCTGGCCTACTGCAGTCCATGGGGTCGGAAAGAGTCGGACACGACTGAGCACCTGAACTGAACTGAACTGAACTGAACCTGCCAGCAGGTAAAAGGTCACTGTCCATGTCCCGCCAGGTTTTGCCTTACGTGCAGTGGAGGCTCTGGTGTGACTTCAGACCCCTGCTGCTGTCCCTGCAGTGTGTGGAGTGGAGTGAAATGGGGGAGGCCCCACCGAAGGCTGAGATCCCAGGGACGAGGCCACAGTAGCAGCCGGACGGAACAGCCCATGACCGTCCCCACAGTCCCGAGCCTGTGGGGGGCAAATCTGCCCACGTGATCCCTGAGCTTTCCCCAGCTCTGACCTGCTGAACCCCACGGGGTAGCTGAGAGGGTGCAGCTGGGTGAAAGGGACGAGCAGTGGGCGCTGCTGCAGCACTGGGTCGGGGGGCTGGGGGAACGGGGCTCTGACCCTGGCTGGTCACTGAAGACTTAGGTGTTGACACGTAGTTTCTGTGCCTCAGTTTCCCCACTTGTAAACGCTATTAATGATAACCGTCTGGTCTGCCTCCAAGGGTTGCTATAGGGTGCAAATCAGATAACTGATGTCATTCATTAATCTGTTCATTTATTGTTTGTTAAGAAAATGCCTTGAACTTCCCTGGTGGTCCAGTGGTTAAGACTGTGCTTCCAATGCAGGGCATGCAGGTTTGATCCCTGGTCAGGGTATGAAGATCCCACATGCTTCACAGTAAAGCAAAGCAAAAAAAAAAAAAAAAGAACTTGTTGGGAACATGAAAATCAATCTTTCCAGTGGCAGCAGAAAGATCTAGAAGAACCCCCTGCCTCTGGCAGCTTAAACACCAAATCCTGGAAGGGGAGATTGGGAGAGAATGGATACATGTATGTGTATGTCTGAGTTCCTTTGCTATCTACTTGAAACTATCACAACACTGTTAATCAGCTATTGTTGCTCAGTCACTAAGTTGTGTCCAACTGTCTGCAACCCTATGGACTGCAGCATGCCAGGCTTCCCTGTCCTTACCATCTCTTGAAGCTTCCTCAAATTCATATCCACTGAGTCTGTGATGTTATCTAACCATCTCATCCTCTGCTGCCCCCTTCTCCTCGTGACCTCAATCTTTCCAGCATCAGGGTCTTTTCCAGTGAATCGACTCTTCGTACCAGGTGGCTAAAGTATTGGAGCTACTGCTTTAGCATCAGCCCTTCCAATAAATATTCAGGGTTGATTTCTTTTACGATTGACTGGTTTGATCTCCTTGCTGTCCAAGGGACTCTCAAGAGTCTTCTTCAGCCCCACAGTTCAAAAGCCTCATTTCTTCAGTGCTCAGCCCTCTTTATGGTCCAACTCTCACATCTGTACATGACTACTGGAAAAACCATTGCTTTGATTATACGGACATTTGTTGGCAAAATGACGCCTATGCTTTTTAATATGCTGTCTAGGTTTGTCATAGCTTTCCTTCCAAGAAGCAAGCATCTTTTAATTTCATGGCTGCAGTCACCATCTGCAGTGATTTTGTAGCCCAAGAAAATAAAATCGGTCTCTGTTTCCATTGTTTCCCCATCTCTTTGCCATGAAGTGATGGGACCGGATGCCATGATGTTAGTTTTTCAAATGTTGAGTTTTGAGCCAGCTTTTCCACTCTCAGTTATATTCCGATATAAAACAAAACGTTAAAAAAAAAAAAAATCAAACCCTGGCATGTGTGCATACAGGCTCAGCACCAGCCTTCCTCAAACCCTATGGAGGCCTTCTTAGGGAGGAGGAGGGGGAGGGATGGACCTGGAGGGAGCAGGGAGGGGTGTCTGCAAGGGTGGAGGAAGGAGGAGGAGGGTGATGGGGAGGAAGCTGTGAGCTCACCAATCCCGGCAGAGCTGCTAGTTCCAGCAAGGCCGGCCCAGTTGCCCCAAGCAGGTCAGGGGAATTGTCTAGCTGGGTGTGACTTGACTGCCCACGTCTGCCCAGCCTGCTCTCAGACCTCTCAGCACCATCTTCTCTGTCCCTGCCTCCACTTCCTCTCACTCCCTCACCCCCAGCCTCACCATCACTTTCTCCTTTGCCTGTCTCCTCCCAGCCTCAGCAAGGTGGGTTTGGAAATGGAGAAGCCTGCTGGGAAACTGTCAAGAAGCCCCAGCGGGAACCAGCTTACTCCTCATTTCCGGCCCAAGCTCCTCACTTCCAGTCCAAGCTTCTGGGTTCTCTCCCTGTGGCAGAGACTCCACCGACAGTGCCTGGAACTGCCTGGCCTGATGGTTGGTCCTTCCCGGCAGATGAGGGGCTGGGCCCGGGCGAGAGGGTGGGGTCCGTCATCCGTGCAGGTGCTGGGCTGGGACCCTGGGCGCAGTGGGTGGTGGACCAGGCCCTGTGGTCAAAACGGGCTGGGACCAGGAAGGCAGAGGTAACGGAATGGTCAGGGGAGGCCAGCCTCATCTGCGCTTCTGGGTGGTCAGCAGGCTTCCTCTGACAGAGGCTGGCACATCAGTCTGATGCCCGGAGCACAGACTTAACCTTGTCTTGTTAGGTTTCTCCCAACAGGCTGGGAATTTCCCAAACATATGGGCCTCTTCCCTCTTCATCTCACACCCTCCACCCTTGGAGTTCGATCAGTGCTCACTGAGCCCCTGCCAGGCCGTGGGCCAGGCCTGCTGGGGGAGGGGGCAGGGTGCCGGGTGCTCCGGGCATCCTGAATGGCTCACCGAGCCAGTCTGGCCCCCGTTGTGCCAGTTACCAAGCTCGGCCTCCTGGGCACACAGTGCTGGGTAAAGCTCATGGGCCGTCTTCCGTGCAGCTGGTCTAACATCCCTGTCCACCGCCCCATCACCTTCTGGGACGTGCGTGGACCAGAATCCCTCTCTCGGGATGTTCAGATGAGCCTATTGGCATAGACAGAAGTAGGTGGAGGTCCCACAGCTGATGGTGGACCCAGCAAGTTCCCGTTGCTTTGCTCTTCCCACCCCCTGCTCCCCAGATGGTTCCAGCCAGAGGTCAGCCAGTCCCCTCAGGGGGTTGGGCACCTACTGTGTGCAGAGCTGGGTGCTCAATGTGTGGAAATCACCTTTCATGTTGCTGCCCATCATCCCTTCCCCTTAATTCTGCAAAAGCATTCCAGTTCTGACTCACTCCCTGTAGTCTGTTAGGGTTCCTGTAAGTCTCATTGCTGGGAGGAAGCACATGGCCCAGGCCCGGTTGGTGCCAGACGTAACACCCCCACCCCCCCACCCCACAGGCCGCAGTAATCAGTGCAGGGATCAGCATCAAAGTTTTTGCTGAAACTAGTGGCGGGAAAACTCTGCTGCTGGTGGGACTTATGAGGCTGGGGTGGCTGGTGGGCATCTTGCCACATAGGAGGAGAGCCAAGGCAGGGAATCAAGAGAGACTAATTCCCTTGAGGGCCTAAAGCGACCGAGTCTAGAACTGTCCAGCATCTACATTTCCTTTCGGTTAATTCAAGCTGAATTTTCTGTCACTTGGAGCTGAAAGAGAGGAGGGTGTAGGGAGAAATAAAGAGAGGAAGTGAAGTGGTTTCTACCTTCAGAAAGGTCCCAGGCTGCAAGGAAATATGGTTTCCTTCCTGGGGTCTCTGAACACATGATCTTTCATTTTTAAACCTTTGTATGCGTGAAGTATACATTCAGAAGTGTTCTTATACTTTTAATTTCTCTACCAAGCAATACATATACATAATGAAAAATATAATGACAGCAAAAAAATGGGGGGAGAGGGGATGGTCCATTGGAGTCCATTGTTATTATTTTTTCTAAGTGTTTAAAAATGATAGTAGGGTCATACTGTACATATCGCTATTTTCCTCCTCACCTAACAGAACATGGAGATCTTTAGGAACACAAAAAGAAACCACTAGGAGACAAGTTTCATGGCGTGACGGAATCCACAAACACCTCATCCCCTAGCCTCCCATTTTGTTGTGGGAAGGGACACAGGAGGTCCTCTGTGGACAAAAAGTGGTGATTTTTTTCCACCGTGTCACCTTCAGGGAGGTCTAAAAAACACAAAATTCAAATCCAAATATTATCGCTCAGTTGTCTCTGACTGTTTGCAACCCATGTAGCTCACCAGGTTCCTCTGTCCATGGGATTCTCCAGGAAAGAAACTAGAGTGGGTTGCCATTCCCTCCTGCAGGGGATCTTTTCAACCCAGGGATCAGACCCGTGTCTCCTGCCTTGCAGTTGGAATAGTATTCATTAATTCATTCATCCAAAGTGTAAATGCCAAAGAATGCTCAAACTACCACATAATTGCACTCATCTCACATGCTAGTAAAGTAATGCTCAAAATTCTCCAAGCCAGGCTTCAACAGTATGTGAACCATGAACTTCCAGATGTTCAAGCTGGTTTTAGGAAAGGCAGAGGAACCAGAGATCAAATTACCAACATCTGCTACATCATCAAAAAAGCAAGATAGGTCCAGAAAAACATCTACTTCTGCTTTATTGATTATACCAAAGTTTTTGACTGTGTGGATCACTACAAACTGTGGAAAATTCTTAAAGGGATGGGAAAACCAGACCAACTGATCTGCCTTTTGAGAAATCTGTTTGCAGGTCAGGAAGCAACAGTTAGAACCAAACATGGAACAACAGACTGGTTCCAAATAGGGAAAGGAGTACGTCAAGGCTGTATATTGTCACCCTGCTTATTTAACTTATATGCAGAGTACATCATGAGAAATGCTGGGCTGGATGAAGCACAAGCTGGAATCAATATTTCCAGGAGAAATATCAATAACCTCAGATATGCAGATGACACCACCCTTATGGCAGAAAGTGAAGAAGAACTAAAGAGCCTCTTGATGAAAGAAGAGAGTGAAAAACCTGACTTAAAGCTCAACATTCAGAAAACTGAGATCATGGCATCTGGTCCCATCACTTCATGGGAAATAGATGGGGAAACAGTGGAAACAGTGTCAGACTTTATTTCTGGGGGCTCCAAAATCACTGCAGATGGTGACTGCAGCCATGAAATTAAAAGACACTCGCTCCTTGGAAGAAAAGTTATGACCAACCTAGATAGCATATTAAAAAGCAGAGACATTACTTTGCTGACAAAGGTCCATCTAGTCAAAGCTATGGTTTTTCCAGTGATTATGCATGGATGTGAGAGTTGGACTATAAAGAAAGCTGAGCACTGAAGAATTGATGCTTTTGAACTGTGATACTGGAGAAGACTCTTGAGAGTCCCTTGAACTGCATGGAGATCCAACCAGTCCATCCTAAAGGAAATCAGTCCTGAATATTCATTAGAAGGACTGATGCTGGAACTGAAACTCCAATACTTTGGCCACCTGATGCCAAGAACTGACTCATTTGAAAAGACCCTGATGATAGGAAAGATTAAAGGCAGGAGGAGAAGGGGATGACAGAGGATGAGATGGTTGGGTGGCATCACTGACTCAATGGACATAAGTTTGACTAAACTCCGGGAGTTGGTGATGGACAGGCAGGCCTGGTGTGCTGCAGTCCATGGGGTCACAAAGAGTCAGACATGACTGAGTGACTGAACTGAACTGAACTGAAATTGTAAATATTTCAGTGCCTCCTGTGTGCCAGGCACTGAAATATTTACATGCTCAGGGTATGATGAGCAAAACCAGACATAGTCTTTCTTCTTGTGGAGCTTATCGGAGGGTGAGGGAAAGCCATTCATCAAATACTCGCCTAACAAATGCCACACTTGGGCTGTGACCACTGCTCTAAGTGCATACCTTGGGAGGATTGGACCCTCTCAGGGGGGCTTTCCCGAGGAAGCGGGCTTTGGGCTGGAATTGAAGGGATGAAAGGTGTTGATAGGCCAAGGGAGGGAGGCGAGAGTTTCACAAGGAGGAACAGCACAGGCTGGGGGTCGTAGCTGGAGAGAGTGCGGTGAGTGTGTGTGAAGGTCAGAGCGGCTGGAGCGGAGGAAGGGAGAGGGTGCGGCTCGTGACACACGATTACAGGCAGCAGAGAGAAGTCAGAGCCAGGTGGAGTGGGACCCTGAAAACCACATCAGTAAGTTTTATCTTTAAGAACCAAGGGAAGTGGCTGGAGTTTTCCTGAGCAGGTATGTGTGACGCGAGTATGTCTGTCTGTGTTCTGTGAAAGGTCGTGTGAAAGGCCCGGTGAGGACAAGACTGGGCAGGTCCAAAATGGGCTCAGGGGTAGCAGATAGACGGCTGCTGCATCGTCAAGTAGCAGAAGGTCAGGGTCTGGGGTAATGCCAAAGGAAAGGGGTAAAGAGGGGAGCCTGGAGCTGTATTTCTTTAATATTTATTAATAAATATTTTTGAATGTTTATTAATTAATTAATGCTCATGTGGCCACGTTGGGTCTTAGTCGCAGCATGCAGGCGCTTCCTCGCATCCTGCGGGATCTTTTGTTGTCTTCTAGCACAGACTCCGGCTGCGGCACTCGAGCGCAGTAGTCACGGCATGTGGGATCTTAGTTCCCCACCTGGGTATCAAACCCACGTACCCTGCAGTGGAAGGTGGATTCTCAATCACGGGACCACCAGAGAAGTCCCTGGAGAAGTATTTAGGATGTAACGTCAGTAGAACTTGATAACTAGATACAGAGGTCGAGAGAGAGAGTGTGTGTGTGTGTCTGTGTGTGTGTGTGTGTGTGTGTGTGTCCGTCCCAAGGGAGGCTCCTGGGTTTCCTCCTGGCTGGCTCAGCTAGGCAGATAGAGCTACCAGTCAGCGAGCCAGCAAGCGCTGTAAGAAAAGCTGGCTGGGAAGAAACTTAGGTGCTCGGTCTTAGACACCTTGAGCTGGAGGAACATTTGACACGTCCCGAGAGAGATGTCAAGCAGGCAGCTGGATGTCTCAGTCGGGAGCCCAGAGACAGTGCTGTGTCATCTGCAGGCTGAGTGCACTGGACCTTCAGAACAACCAGCTGGGGTGGCTGCTGATCTTACTCACTGTGCTTCAGGGATCAAACTGCTGACCCCTCTGGGACCCAGGGCCAAGTGTTTGATGAGGCTGGACCAAAGCTCTGTGCTTGGGGATGAAGTCTTGCCCAAACATCCCAGAATCCTCCTCACCTCACCCCCCGACCCCCACCAATGCCAGAGAAAGAAGTTTCCCAGTTTGGGGAGTGTTCTAGGTTCTGTTAGGTTGGTCATTGGGATGTTCTCGTTGTGACCCTGGCTGTCCCCTCCTTGGTCAGATCATAGACCATCCTAAGTATTCCAGATTCCTATTCTTGGGTGAAAAACCCCAGCGCCCCCAGCCCTGTTAGAGTTAAAGCATGATGAGCTGCCTTGGCCCATGGTGAGGCAGATTCAGTCAGGAACGTTAAGGTCAAAGGTGTGAACTGGAAACAAAGATACTTCTTGCCACTGACCCTCCAGGGCACTTTCCCCGATTTCCTTTACCTTCCTTGTCCCTAGCTTGCCCTCCCCTGAACTCTCTTCTCTCTGAACTCTTACCAAAAATGTGTTGCTGGACATCCATGCTGTTTGCTTATTTCACAAACCACCCAGTTCTTGGTGATGTCCAAGGTACTACTGACCTTGCTTGACCAGAGTAGCCCATGGAATCATGCCTTCCTGGAACGCTTTGATACCCAGCTCCCTTTCCTGGGTCCTGGCCAAGGGCTAAGAACCATTCAGGGCTCATTATTAATGTCTACTACTTAGACACTGGAGACGTAAAATGGACGAAACCCAATCCTGGCCCTGGAGAAACCTCCCTGTCAGTGGTTTTGAAGTGTGATCTGGACTATTTTTCCCTAAATTCATTACCAATCTTTTCACCATATTGAAATCTCTTCCATTCACTCACTTAACTTTTGAGTTTCTCTCCCAAATCATAGATACAGTGGTTATCATTGATGAAGTCTTATTATGTACCAATGTTAGTGTCAAGCGCTTCATATCCCTTTATTTCATTTAATCTTCAAAACAATGGATGTGTGGACACAGGGGGAAGGGGAAGGTAGGATGAACTGGGAGATGGGGACTGACATATACACCACCAAGTGTAAAATAGATAGCTAGTGGGAAGCTGCTATATAGCCCAGGGAGCACACTCTTATCACTGTGGAATTAGGTTAGAAATCAATATCTAAAGATATTTGAAAATAACCCATATATTTTCAAGTGCAGTGTGACATTTACCAAGACAAACCCAGCTTTGGCAACTATCAACTACAGTATAAGTACATTAATAACATAATGAAAGTGAATCGCTAGCTGGGGGCTCTAGTACCCTTCAAGTTAAAGGCCTAACGCAGAAGTCAATGAAGCCATCAGTAAATAGATAAGTACTTAGATTTTTCACATATGTTTGAATATCTTCCTTAAGACCAGAGAGCCTAGATCTGTGCCAACACTTGCATTTGTCAGTGACCTTTAATGAAGGTAAAAGGTTTTTAGCAAACAGTGAAGCAACACTTTTGAGAAGATAAAAGTAAACTGAAGCAAAGTTCATTATTTTCTAAATTTGCTTTCCTGCTGAGAACTTTGGGTGTTGGCAGGGCTGTATTCAAAGGATCGATCCCAGCCCTTCAGGTCCAAGCAAACCCTCCTTTCCACATACCTGTCTCATCCGGGGCTCCCCTCCCATCATCCTTAGCAACCATGCATAGCAACCATGTCAGACTTTCCTTCACCTTGGGGTCTTTATCCTTGCTCTTCTCTCAGCTTGAATCTCCTTTCTCCTTCCTCTTCACCTGGTTAAGTTTTATTCATCCTTCAAATTCTAGAAAGTCTTCCCTAGTGCCCCCAGCACACCCCCCACCCCCACCTCCCTGCATGCATCATCTGGGGTCAGTGACTCTGTGTTCCTGTAACACCAGACACGTGACATGGCAGGACTGCCCTTATCCCACCCTCCACCTCCCCAGGCTCCCTGTCTGTCCTAGTCTCCCCAGCAATGAGCATAGAGCATGGCCCCCGGAAGGTATTAGCAAATAACACGGTGGTCCATTACTTAAACACCTTAGCAAATAGTTGTATGTCAAAAAAGAATCAAAAAAGAAAAAAAAAAAAGAATCAATCAGTCGACCTAAGAGAGAAATGGAAAATTTTATGTGAGCCAAACTTGAGGATTATAACCCGGGAAGAGCATCTCAGAAAGCTCTGAGAGCTGTTGCATCCATTGGAAGTCAAGGCATTGTTAGGTAAGTTTTTTGAGACAGATGGCTGTACATCCAATGATGTGTTATTGACAGTTTACATAATCTGGATCTAAGCAGCATTGTGGTGGGTCACATGACCCCTTATAAGCTTAGGCTGAAATGCTGTCTTGTTGATGCTGGGAGAATCTTGCTGAGCAATATGGTTGAGCAGGTATTTCTGACGATAGGGTGGTTTGGTCCATGAGTAATGCAGATAACACAGTGCACATTGGGGGTGGGAGGGCGAAGAGCAGAGAAGTTTTCTTTGTTTAAATTTTTCTTGTCTTTGCCATAAAATATGAGTTTTATCTCACATGTAGAACCACTTGGTAAGTACCCAGACTGTGTGCCAGACCGCTAATGTGTGTCATTCCTAAGCCTTACAACCACCTTGCAGAGTAGTTTTAATGACTCCTCCTTGAAGGAGAAGGCAGTTGGAGCTCAGAGAGGTTCAGTAACTTGTCAAAGGACACATACTTTACAAAGAGACACAGTTTGGATGGGAGTTCACTGCTTCCCTGATAGCTCAGTTGGTAAAGAATCAGCTTGCAATGCAGGAGACCCTGGTTCGATTCCTGGGTTGGGAAGATCCCCTGGAGAAGGGAGAGGCTACTCACTCCAGTATTCTTGGGATTCCCTTGTGGCTCACCTGGTAAAGAATCCTCCTGCAATGCAGGAGACCCTGGTTCAATCCCTGGGTTGGGAAGATCCCCTGGAGAAGGAAAAGGCTATCCACTCCAGCATTCTGTCCTGGAAAATTTCATGGACTGTATAGCCCATGGGGTTGCAAAGAGTCGGACACGACTTAGCGACTTTCACTTTCACTTTACTTTAGGACATTCTGCCGTTTGTGCCAGCTCCAGGCTTCAAGCCGCCCAATTCTCTGTCATCTCAAATTTCAAACTCTGCACGCACACGATGAGGTTGTGGTCCTAGATAAGACATTTGGGGAGGTGGGGCGTATGAGCCCCCAGTTGTGCTGTGGGGAGTGGTGGGGTAAGTATACAGATCAGGAGAAGGTGGAGCTTCCAGCCCTGAAGGCAACATCCCTGGGACATAAGCCTATCTAGGGCCTCAGGAAGTGTGCACAGGGCCTCCGAGCTTTCCAGACTGCGTGTGCCAAGAGCCCCTGAGTCTGCCAGGCCTGTGGGTGTTTGATGTCTGTCTTGACATGGCCTCCTGCTCCTTCTAGCCTGACCCGCCCCCAGGAGGGGTGAGCTCCGGCCATTCCTGGGGAGAAGAATCCCGCCGCGGGCTGCTCTCACCAGGTTCGGCCAGGCTGTCCTGCTCTCCCGGCCCTGCAGAGGACTCCCGGGTGGGTGCGCCAAGCCTCCCCGGCCCAACCCAGCCCTCCTGCTCCCCTCCAAGGAGCTGTCCCACCACCCAGTGGTCTGCTTCTCACGTGTGGAGCTGTGTCCGCTCCGCACCCAGAACAGGGAGCCCGTCAGCTGCAGTGGGGAGTCTGGGGTATCCCTGGAAAAGTGCCCTGGAAAGGCTAATAGGGCTCAGGGGGCACAATTTTATGTTTGTGATTTTAAAAATCATGTACATTTCCTGAAGGAAATCAACCCTGAATATTCACTGGAAGGACTGATGCTGAAGCTGAAGCTCCAATCCTTTAGCCACTTGATGCAAAGCGCTGACTCATTGGAAAAGACCCTGTGCTGGGAAAGATTGAAGGCAGGAGAAGGGGACGACAGAGGATGAGATGGTTGGATGGCATCATCGACTCAGTGGACGTGAATTTGAGCAAGCTCGGGAGATAGTGAAGAACAGGGAGGCCTGATGTGCTGCAGTCCGGGGGGTCACAGAGAGTGGGACATGACTTGGCAACTGAACAGCAACAAAAGCTGTAAGAGAACAAAGAAAACTGCAAGAAAGAAGTGCAAAGAGGTAGGATCTCCACAGGCCAGGGTGGGGCTGAGTGCTCTCCAGGTTGCCGGGAGTCCTGCCACAGGGCGGTCCCCACCAATCAGAAGCCAGCTGGGGTGCAGTCGCCTCCCCCCTCCACGTCCCCCCTCCCCTCCCCCATACTCAGGCGCCCCATTCTCCTTTGATCAGGAGCCCTGCAGCCACTGTGAATCCCTGTGGAAGGGACCTGGGCCCAGTCCCTGATGGCCCCCCTCCCTCCTGCCCTGAGACCCCCTAGATGAACCCTGAGATGGGCTGTGGCCGGCCCGGGGAGAGCAAGGCGGCTGGCAAAGCAAGGCGTTTGATGTCAAAGCCTGCTTTGCAGCAGGAAACAAAACTTCACAAGGATTCAGGGGCCGGCCCCTCATCTGGCTTCCTTCCTTCCGGGCCCTGGTCTAGAATAAAGCTCTCCATCCCCGCATACCCGGCATTTCTCCAACCCCCACCCTCCCAGGAGCGGGGCTCCTCCTTTTCCCCCACACATCCTCTCCCACCAGGCCCCTGGCTTCCCTACCAGGGGGTGGGGTGGGGGGCCCACTTTCTGCTCAGGCTCAGGACACAGGGTCCTCACCCCTGCAGCCTGAGGTGGAGCGGGAGCCCAGCCCCCTCCCCGCCCCCTTGTGCCCTCCACCCCCCACCGGAGCTCATGGGCCCCAGCACCTCGAGAAGGCAGGCAGGGAGAGTGTGGCCCAGCGGGGAATCTCCCTGGGCTGTACTCTAGACAGTACATGAAAAGCATGCAAATGTGGTGCAAAAATAGCATGCAAATCAGCACCTCTTCCACCAATTCATCCTCTACGTGCCCCTCCTCCCCCAAGGGTCCCATCACCCTTCAGACCCTGGAGGGAGAGGCTTTCTTACCCTCTCCACCTAACAGCCTCAGGGGCCTTTATTCTGCTCTCCCTCCTGACCGGTAACTCCAGCCCTTCCTCATCCTCGCCCACACCTGACCTTTGGCAGTTTGAGAAACACAGTGTTTGCCACCTGGGCTGTAGCACCTTCAGGAGGGGCCTCTTTGTGGGCTCAGACCCTAAAACAGTGATGGGATGGAGCAGGAGAGGAGGAGCCTTGCTGGCGAGTCCATTCCTAGCTTCAGACCGCCAGGCACTTTGCTGTCGTTCAGTCGCTCAGTCATGTTGGACTCATTGCAACCCCGTGGACTGAAGCACGCCTGGCTTCCCGGTCCTTCACTGGCTCCCAGAATTTTCTCAAACTCATGTCCATTGAGTTGGTGATGCCATCCAGCCATCTCATCCTCTGTTGAACCCTTCTCCTCCAGCCTTCAATCTTTCCCAGCATTGGGGTCTTTTCCAATGAGTCAGTTCTTGGCATCAGGTGGCCAAAGTATTGGAGTTTCAACTTCAGCATCAGTCCTTCCAATGAATATTCAGGACTGATTTCCTTTAGGATGGACTGGTTGGATCTCCTTGCAGTCCAAGGGACTCTCAAGAGTCTTATCCAACAGCACAGCTCAAAAGCATCAATCCTTCCGTGCTCAGCCATCGTTAGAGTCCAGTGCTCACATCCGTACATGACTTTGCTCAAGTTCATAAACTCCAGGTAGGGGCTGGCCAGAGTGTTCTTTGCCTGTCACCTGGCCAGACCCCCTCGTATTATGATTACTGCTGCTATTGCTATTTTATCTTTAGGAGGAAGCCTCTGGACCCCAGAAAGTGGGATTCATGATAAAGAAGCAGAGAGGAGGACTCCCCTGGTGGTCCAATGGTTAAGAATCCACC